>NW_009615791.1:786-3687 GCF_000690535.1 Cariama cristata | reverse complement strand
GTGGTGGTGGTGTGGAAATCTATGATCCACCTGCACTCCTTCACATCTGTCAGGATAAGGCAAGCAGAAGCTAACAAATTGGTTCAACGCACAGTCAGGTAGACAACACAGCACAGCCACCCCGCTAAAACACAACAAAACAGCTTCCCCAAGCAGGGTGGAAACGGCAACTTCCCTGAAATTTCGTAGATCAAATAGTTGTGGGCAATTTTGACGTTTCCCTAACATTTAAATCTCTCATCAGGCAGGTGACTTCATTCTTTATGCCAAATAAACAATTCAATGCTTGCTCACAGTGAGGAGGCTCTTGTAGTTATCTCCGTGCCATCACAGCATCAACATCATAGAGTAAGAACACCCCCTTCCCAGCAATGAAAACATCCCAGTACCTGTGGTAATTCAAGGCCTGATCCACCTCCCATTTTGTGAGAGGTGGCACAAGATGAAAACCGACTGATATTGAGCTGCTGGAGACAGTGATTCCCAGCAGAACCTGCTTCGCTCTCTGCGACTGCACATGGCCTCGACAGCCAGCTGTGTACATCACCACCATGGGATGAACGGCCTCGCTGTTTTCCAGGCAAGTGACTATCACCATCGGTTTGATTAAATTACAGATGCTTCGAGAGACTCAAGCAGATTATCAAAATGAGCAGAGCAATCAAAACTATCACACACAAGAAATGATTAATTGTCCTTCGGCTCAGGGGGGAAGAGGCTCTACAGCTACTGTGAGTCTTGGGAGAAAAGCACTCAACTACTCGGGGGGAGAATCCAAAGAAATCTCATTTCCTTGGGGATCTTACATCTTGTTCTCAGCCCATGTTTCCAATCAGTCTCTATCTAAGTTCTTTCACCGGACTTTTGGCTGAAGCCCACCACCTATGTGTTGTTTTCCCAACAAAGAAAAAGCAGCTGCTTTCCCAAGGCCTGAAAAGATCCGTCTGATACATTATACTCAGGGTAAAACAGGCAGGGAACCCTCCTGACTCTCAGTGACACTACAACCGATCTACACAAACAGACCTAATCTTCTGGTTTTCTTCCAGCCAAACAGTGCTTTTATTTTTTTAGTTGCTTCCACCATCTCTATGTTACCAATAACTAAGACCAAAGAATAAAGTACAGAGAAGGAAAACAAAAAATAAACCAAAAAAAAAGAACACCCTCTGTCAAAAAACATACGCTATGCCAGAAGTAGTAGTTAACAAGTCTGATTACTGGAATGCAGTCTAAAGCCCTGCTTAACTAGAAAAAAAAACCCAAAACCTAACAACAATATGTGAATCAATTCCTTCCCAACCTTTACTGGGGACTGTAACCTTTCTGCAGAGGGAACCATCCTCTCAATTAACGTATCCCCATTACACGTACCATGTGCATCTCCCCTGGCCCCGCGAAGGACTAACCACGCTCTGAGGCACAGCCAGGAGACTCATGAGACTGCTAAGGTAAAGGTGCTTTTTCTTTTTTCAAATAGATGTCACTCAACAAGGAAATTCAGACCTTTTAAGCCATTCTGAGATTTTGCCTCCTGTTTACCTAGATCTCAAACAGCTCCAAAAACATCTCAAATTCTCCCAATCCTAAGGAGATGCGGCAAGGCTCCAACTTTTTTGCTTTGAGATCTCCAAACAAAAGGCGATATTCAAGTACCAAATACCACAGGTTTCTAATAGTCTTGAATATCCTGAAAATGTTATTTTTAGTATGTGGTTGGCAGAGAAAGGAAGTGTTAAATCTTGGACCAATATCAAATCCGACTGAAAATTAGCAGCTAGGAACATCCTCTTTGATTATTTATTCCACTTTCCCATATCTGAATAGCCCCAGAGGGGAAGTAACGATGACAATCACTAGGAAAACACCTGATGAGAGCAGGTTTGTAGACAGCATTTGCCCGGCTCTCCCCATGAAAACATCCTAGACTTCGTTTCCTCATTTTTGATGAGCAGACTCCTGGCGCAAGCGGGATGGTCTGTCAGAAAAGGGCCCCTTGTGCTTTGCTGCAACTCCTCCACTGCAACACTTATAAAAGAGCAGAAGGAAACAAGAAAACAAACCCCAGACACCTTTATTATTTTCTCAGAGGTCCTTATGGTGACAGAACAGCCTGTGGAGCACCAAGTCAAGTTGCTTTTATTTACAAACCGCACGAGAAGCACATTACCATTTGTCAGTGCTCACAGAGGCTTCAAGGCCTTTCCTCTCAATATCTGCTAGCTTCTTTCTAAATTAAGAAATATGATCTGCTGCAGTTTTAACCACATTTTGATCTCAATTACATCTGGCATGGTGCTGGGCCAGCCCTGTTTAAATCACTCGAGTGTCTACAGGCACCAGTCAGCATAAAATCGGAATTCACGCCACTTGCCCGCAGGGTGGACACAGCCTAAGAGAGGATGGTTGAGCAGGACACAGCTCTAGCATCGTATTTCTCATTTATTCAATACTAAATAAAAATTCAGATGTCAACATCGCTCTTGCAGCACTCCAGGTTTGTCCACGCTGTCAGACAGCAGCTGAGTCAATGGCTGCGAGCTCTTCAGCACCATCCTCGAGAACCAGCACATCTTCTGCACCGCGGGACGGCCTCACTCATCCGCTTCCTGCCCGTTGTGTTCAAATCTCTCACGCGGGCAGTGCCACACTGGGGTCCCTCTCTGTCATGTTCCCTGCCCATTAAAGGCAGCAGGCAAGCTTGATCTGTGAGACATCAACCAGCTGCATCTGCACAGGGAGTCGCAGAGCAGGAGGGGATCCATGGTCCTGCACTGCAGCTAGCATAGGCATGTTTGCTCCCAAGGTGCAGAATATACAATGACATCCTTTAGAAAAGTTGTTTTCTTAGTAGCAGTCACTGCAAAGCTATCGGGAACCTTTTCCCTTGGCAAGCGATGA
>NW_009615791.1:0-755 GCF_000690535.1 Cariama cristata | reverse complement strand
CTGCCATCCCCTCTCACCTTCTGAACCAGCCAGGCTTATCATCACCATCAACCCACTCCTAGCAGCAGAGGTTTGGGTTTTGATTCCAATTTCAGCTGCTTTGCTGTAGCAGAGATGAAGACTTAGCTCCAATATGCATGGAACGGCCTCTACTGAACTACAAAACAGCATTCAAACACTGCTCCTCATCCCCCCAACTCCTGGCGTGACCCCAGAGCATACTATGAGGTCTCAAAAGGGCAGACGTGCCAGGGCAAGGCATTTCCTCCAGCCAAGGACAACACAGACAACTGTCACACATGCACTGCACCAGAGGCAGTACGCCAATAGCTACAAAATGCAAGGGGAAGCCTGCAGTGTTGCTAACTAATAAGGTCAATACAAACGACATTAACTCCTTTAGGTCAGAACGAATGACAACCGGGACATGCCACAGAAGGCTGCATGGAGAATTCACAGATGGACAGGCAATCTCAATTAAACTGTCCTCCCCTCCCGTTCTCCTCTGAATTACTGCTCTAAAACCCCTTAATTATCCAAACTCAATTAGTCTTAGAATATTTGAAGCTTCCTGTTCAGACTAATTTCTCTCTCTTTCCTCATTTGGAGTGCTTACTTGCATTAAAGAACACTTAGTGCCTGTGGTAAGGAGAACTTTACAAAGGCAGGTCAGGACTTTGGGGTATTCACAATCTCTCCTCTATCCTTCCAGTGCCTGAGAAGATCATGCACTCAGTCTACACGTATATCTACCC
>NW_009615790.1:28232-28922 GCF_000690535.1 Cariama cristata | reverse complement strand
CGCCCAGGCCCTGCCTTTGCCTTCTGTGACTTGGGTGGTGTGGCTGGAGCACTTGCCAGTAAAGACTGAGGTAAAAAAGTCGAGTATCTCAGCCTTCTCCATGTCCCAGGTAACCAAGTCTCCCATTTCCTTCTGGAGAATGCCCACATTTTCCCTATTCTTCCTTTTACCACCTGTACCTACAGAAGCTTTTCTTGCTGCCCTTGATGTCCCTGGTCAGATTTAATTCTACCAGGGCTTTAGCTTTCCTAACCTGATCCCTGGCGGCTCGGGCAATTTCTCTGTATTCCTCCCAGGCTACCTGTCCTTGCTTCCATCCCCCGTAGGCTTCCTTGTTGTGTCTGAGTTTGTCCAGGAGCTCCTTGTTCATCCAGGCAGGCCTCCTGGAATTTTTGCCCAACTTCCTCTTGGTTGGTATGCATCGCTCCTGAGCTTGGAGGAGGTGATCCTTGAATATTAACCAGTTTTCCTGGGCCCCTCTTCCGTCTATGGCCTTATCCCGTGGAACTCGTCCAAGCAGCTCACTGGAGAGGCCAAAGTCTGCTCTCCTGAAGCCCACGGAAGTGAGCTTGTGCGCCCTCCTCCCTCCCCTAAGGATCTTGAACTGCACCATTTCGTGGTCACTGCAGCATAGGCTGCCCTTGAGCTTCACATTCCCCACCAGCCCCTCCTTGTTGGTGAGAACAAGGC
>NW_009615790.1:0-28127 GCF_000690535.1 Cariama cristata | reverse complement strand
TTGGCTCCTCTATCACTTGGAGAAGGAAGTTCTCATCAACGCATTCCAGGAACCTCCTGGATTGCTTATGCCCTCCTGTGGTGTCCTTCCAACAGCTATTGGGGTGGTTGAAGTCCCCCAGGAGGTCCAGGGCTTGTGACTGTGAGGCTGCTCCTATCTGTCTATAGAGGGCCAAATCCACCTGGTCATCCTGGTCAGGTGGCCTGTAGCAGATGTCCCTGCCCTCCCTTTAATCCTGACCCACAGGCTCTTGGTTGGCTCCTCCTCATCCATCCGCAGGCAGAGCTCCATGCCCTCCAGCTGTCATTGACAGTGAGGGTGTCACCCCCTCCTTGCCTCCCTGCCTGTCCTTCCCAAAGAGTCTGTGTCCTTCCATCCCAGCCCTCCAGTCATAGGAGCCATCCCACCACCTCTCCCTGATGCCAATAAGGTCACAGCCCTGCAGATGTGAGCATGTCTCTAACTCCTCTTGTTTATTCCCCACGCTACGTGTGTTTGCATGGAGGTGTTTAAGTTGGGGCCCCTGATGAAGTTGGTCCAAAAGTTTCAGTTCAGAACAACCTCCTAATATAATTTAAACTTCTTTATGGTTCCTTTGATAGCATGCTTATTATGCAAGTCTTTCATGCTAGAAATGTTATTTTGGACTTCTTTTGTTATATACGATGTGTGTGTCTATTGTTCCTTTCCATGTTCTTTCCAGACACTTGATTCTTTATTTTGATCTAACATCAGAGAAGCGAACAAATTAGGTTTGGGAAATGGTTGGCAGAGGACTTTAAAACCAGATTTGGAAATAATTTTAGGTGGTGCTATGTATTTCAAATACAAAAGCTGCAGAGAGAAGGAGAAAGAATTTTTATATGTGTATATACATCCACGCACATTAGTTGATACTGAGATTTTCTGCTCCTGTGTGTACAATGTCTGATTGTTTGATATTTTAAGTTTTGCGTTTCTGAATATCATGGAAATTCAGAGGGTTTATTAATAAATAACCCTGTATAAGGAGGGGGTTGTTTTCCTACCATTATCTATGAGAATTAATATCGTTCTGGGGAAAAAAGCATATGTGTTTTTTTTTTCTAGTTGTTTAAAGATAATGTTTTAACTATATCTCAGACTAAATTATCTGATCCTAATAGCACAGAATTTCTGCGAGGAGCCACCACTGAGTAGAGAGGTGAAGTTCAGACTGGCATTTGTTGGAGTTTTTCAGCAACATAGAATTTTTGTAAAGAAAAAATGTGTGTACATGAGAGTGTGCTCAGTACAATGCCATATCATGTGCTACGCACAATCTAGGGGCTCCTTATAATTTTTAATCTATCATTAGGTGAGAGGCTGCTCTCCCCTTTCCCCTTTAAACGCTGTGTTTTAACGTGAGTAACCTTCACTTCATTAATAGTGTTCCTTGGAAATGTTTGCTCAGATCCCCCCACATTATCCATGGATGCTTGCTGTCTTGGCTCCTGGCTTTCTCCATGCGGATGTGCCTGCTGTGCAGGGCAGGGATGGATGTGAGGTAAAGGAGCTAGCGGGGGTCCTGTTAGAGGGAGCAACCTGTGGGAAGCAGCAGCAGTGAACTAGCTCAGGGCTACTTTTCCTTGACAGTATTCCCACAAAAGCATAATCTAAGCTTTATACTGGATAGGTTAGCTCTGTTATTTTCAATTTCCTGTGCAATGTGCACAAAAATATCTCATCTTGCACGGTATTAAAACTCTGTTACAGCAAATTAGACAAAATCCACACATATGTATTTATACCTCTTAGATGCAGGAGAGATGAAGCATCTTGGTTTTTTCTGGTTAGCAGACTCTTAAGAAAGAGTCTTCCATTCTAGTTGAGTCACTTATTACTCATGTGTCCCTCCTCAGAAGCCCAAGATAAACCAAAACCAGCCTGGTTTTATTTACTTCTGCTCATTCAAGAAGTGGATTTGATTTTAGCAGGAGGGTTGAAACAACTTGAAGGAAATGTAAAGGTCACTTTGGCAAGAGAGCAGCCACTGCTCTATTAACAAACCTTTATGCATTTGGAATAAAAATGCCTTTTTAGATGGGTAAGCGGTATGTACATTTGTGAATGTAGATGCTAATTTATAAAAAATTTTTATGTCATCCTTTATGTTGATACATATATACACACATACACTCTCAATATATAAACAAGCTTAATCATTTCATTATTGGCTTTAAGACACTTGGTAACTTGCCCCTGTGGACAAGAATGTATTTGATGTGATTGTAACTGGAAGCAAATCTAGGGTTATAAAAAGCAGCTTAAAAGAGAAGTCTGTATTCCAGAAACTTTGAAAGCTTCCCTTCAGAAAACATGCCTCATTTTTTCCAGTTATTCATTGTGAGGAGAAAGATTCCTACGTGCAGGAATATAGTTAGGACATATATAGTCAGTCAGCCTTTTCTTGGCAGGAGTAGCGAAGTAGTAAAAGTCATGGGGCTTCTCTTTTGCTTGGATCCTAGACGAGGAGAAATTCTGGAGTAGGAGCCACCAGAGAAGGTTAGAAAAAAAGTTGTTTCTTGGTCACAGTCAGACTGGAAATGTGAAGGATGTGCCTCAAGTGAGTAACACTTTTTACTTGAGAGTACTGACTTGAACTGCCTGCTGTGCAGTTCTTCCACGTCTGAGGTAGGAACACTTAAGTGCTGGCCCAGTCAGTCAGCGTCTCCTATTAATTGTATTTTCATTTGTTGTTTTACAAAGCAAGAGAGTTCCAAAAGTAGGGTAAAAGATACACTCACTGTAACTAATAGTCTGACCCATAAACTACTCAACATAAAATAATCAAACATTGGAACTTGAGCCTCTTAGGTACCCCACAAGTATTCAGGCTACTTACCTGCGGTGTGAGCAGGATTTTATTTTTTATTTTTTTTGTCTCCTGAGTCTGGGTTTTTTGGCCTGAAAACTGTTCTGGATTTAGAAACTCTTCAGAGGAACATACCATGACCAATGAGAAATTTCAAAATCAGTGGATTGGTATCTTACAAAGATTTCTATAGGTCTGTCCTCTTTCTCCGTTGTACCTATTGATATTTAATTATTTTTTTTTTGGCTTTCAGATATCAATAGCAAAAATATATTCTATTTATCCCTGACAAGCAAGTCATCTTTTTGGTAGCTCAGTTTTACACGCTGCTCAACAGCAATAGTCTAAGCAGATATGATTTATATAGCAGGAAGAATGTGTATGAAAGGAATGTTTGGCACAGCTGCATCCTTCCACCGAATGTTTTGGCCTTGTGGTAGTTTCTGTCATAAATGTCTTTTCTATAAATTTGCCCTTCATTGCCGGGTGATCAGAAGAGCTTTGAGAAGTTCTCGATGTCTTAATAATACTTCTTTTTATAAATCATTCATTTAATCTGACATTGTGCAATGCTGTGTAATTCACTGTCATTAATGACATGTTTTTGAGAAATTGCTCTTTAAATACTGACCATTCTTGAATTGCAAGAGAATAACATTTTACTTCAGAGTAGTGTTCCAAGTATTTTTGGAGGAGTCGGTGTTCCAGCAAGCCTGTTCACGTGGGCCTGACTGCCCGGGCTGTCCTGTTCAGCGGTTGTACGGGAGCTGCTGCCTGTGACTTTGCACCAAAATAACTGCAGTTGGGAGTAAGGAAAATGAGGTAGATATGGTAGGAATGAGTTTCTAAGCAAAGGCATGTGTATAGTCTAGCAAAAAAATGCTCGTGAAAGCGTTTGGGTTTGTATTTTATGGGGAGACAGAGCCTGTTTTTAACAGTATCTTTCATATGCCCTGAAATCAGCAAGTACAGGTGTGTTATTCCCAGGTGCGAGGGTGTGTTAGAAATTAGGTGTAGTTCAGGTTGTAGCTCAGTTCCTCTCATGAGTACCCATCTTCAGTGAAACAAATGTACCTCCTGTGTCCAGTTCTGGGCCCCGCACTTCAGGAAAGCCCTTGAGGTGCTGGAGCGAGTCCAGAGAAGGGCAACGAAGGTGGGGAAGGGTCTGGAGCACAAGTCTGATGGGGAGCGGCTGAGGGAGCTGGGGGGGTTTGGTCTGGAGAAGAGGAGGCTGAGGGGAGACCTGATCGCCCTCTACAACGACCTGAAAGGAGGGTGTAGGGAGGTGAGGGTCAGTCTCTTCTCCGAAGTAACCAGCAATAGGACAAGAGGGCACAGTCTGAAATTGCGCCGGGGAAGTTCAGGCTAGAAATGAGGAGGCATTTCTTAACAGCAAGGGTCGTTAGGCATTGGCATGGGCTGCCCAGGGAGGTGGTTGAGTCCCCATCCCTGGAGGGGTTTAAGAAAAGACTGGAGGTGGCACTTAGTGCCATGGTCTAGTTGACATGGTGGTGTTAGGGCAAAGGTTGGACTCGATGATCCCAGAGGTCTCTTCCAACCTCATTGACTCAGTGATTCTGTGATCTACTGTTTAAAGATTCTTTCTCAACTATCTTCAACTTGCTATGGTTGGAGTAAAGGTGCTAGCTTTTATAGATCTTTGATGTGATCTTGTGTAGATGGATGCTTTTTTAAAGCAGACAAACCAACCCAAGCAAGAGGAACCTGTGGTATTGATTCGGTCTCGCAAATAACCCTCTTACTGTTCGTATTGTAACAATTGAGAAGTAACAGGAGAAAAAATTGTTTTTAATTGCAATGCTGAAAGCACTGCAAGAAGTGACCTGTCTTGTAGCTGGTGGAGCTTAAACAATTAGTTACATTCAGAACTGAACACACTGTTAGAATAGGGCTATGTGCACCAGCCATGGCATATTTGTGACACATTTAAGTAACGATGAGATATATTCAACACCAGTGGTATTCTGGTGGATTTGCAGATCATCTTACTGAGAAGGTGTTGGCATTGCACTCGCTACCGGCAAAAGGCACGTTAGGGTTGGCACAAAAATACAGATTTGTTGTTTGTGAAGTCCCAAGTGGTGATGAATACGCAGGAGCCCAGGTGTTGTTGGAGGGAGGGGAATTTTCTTCAATGCTATTGTTTCCCTTCACTTTTACCAATTCCTCCTGCTCTCTTCAAGTTTAATTTCCATCTTTGGGAAAAGATAGAGTAAAT
The DNA here is from genome assembly GCF_000690535.1 of Cariama cristata. Taxonomy (NCBI): domain Eukaryota; kingdom Metazoa; phylum Chordata; class Aves; order Cariamiformes; family Cariamidae; genus Cariama; species Cariama cristata. The sequence goes on along the minus strand of NW_009615790.1, from coordinate 23,055 downwards.
CTGCTTGGATCCATGCTGTTCCCTCAGTCAGTGACTAGGATAATAATCAAGACTGTAATTCAGCTTAAAGGATCTGTAGGTCTGTGCACTGGTAATGCTGTACTGCAAAATGTTTATCCGTGGTAGTAGACTAAGCTCACAATTAGTGAGAGCTCCAGCTTCTGGTGTACGTTGTTTCTTTAGTTGTAAATACCTGCTAATAGATTCCAGTATGCTGTCTGTCTTTTAAAACTCGTCTTCCTCTGGCTCCTGGTACCTCACGAAAAATAATTTAAAATTACTGCTTCTTACCTGTTTTTCAAGAAATGTGTGATGCCACCTTTCAGTTAAAATACAGGTGCAAATACCTAAAATAAAGTAGGGTGTGTTCACAAAAACGAATTTCTCAAGACTGTCTTCAGTTAATAAAGAGATAGAAGAAGATGAGAGCAGGAGCTTAAATCAAGCTTAAATCCAGCTTTTCTTTCCCTTCCATCTCCCTTTCTGCTTTTCCTTTTTTTCCTTGTTAACTGTACAGCTAACCAAGGGAAATTGGGCTCCACAGCCTAAAGCTAGGGTTTGAAAATACTGTCCTTCTTCTTCCCCCATGTTGTCAGTATGGCTAGGAGAGATGAAGATAAGCTTTGATATAACATCATAATATTGTTTTGTTTGATTTATTTTTGTTAGTGTTAATGCTTTGATCTTTATCTGAAATTGGCCAAAATCTTATTTTTATAGTACTCATTCTTCCTTTTCTCTCCCCCTTTGCTCGTTACTTCTTATTGTATAGTTAGAAATTTGGGTATGGTTTTCGTAAGTGCCTAACAGAGATAAAATACCGGGGCTGACTTACTGTGGAACAGCTTGTACTGCTAAGTCATGTTGGCACATCTATCATTCAGTTGATGAAGAATATACTTTTAAGGCTTTATTATCTTTACTTCAGTAACTTATGACATGTACCACATCTCTCTGCGTTTCACCACTAAGTACGAGGGTAACGTTTTGCATCTGATCTTGGTTTCATGAAGTCAATGAGCCTTTAGCTGTAAATGAAGTCAATTAAGATTCAGGTTCTTAATGAACGTCCATTAATGGTGTTCTGGAACGTGATAAAGAGGAGCTGGTGAATTACGTGGCAGTATTCTCTTAGTGTCTCTCATTATTTGCTTTGGAAATCACTGTAACCTATATTTAAGTAGAGGGCATTTATAAAGATGTCTGAAAGTGAAGCTGTACCGAGAGCTATGACTATTTGATGACATAGCTTTGCCACCAGGATATGCCATGTGGTATAAATCTGGCTGGTTCTTTTTTTTTGGATGGTGTGTTTATAAAGCATAAAGCAAGCAATCTGTCTAGACTGGTAACACGTGACTGGTAACATTTTCCTGCTAATACTAAGGAAATAGGGGTCACTTGTGAAAATAGAACAGTTTGTGGCTGTGTTTCTTTCAAATGCGTGCGTTAAGCCTGCAGATTTGGAACACATTGTTACTTCGCTAATACGCGGGAAGTTACAGTACAAAAATCCTGTGTTGACCTTCTTAAATTAATCTCTCCAGCATTAGTTATTTCCTTATTTTCAGTGGGAAGACAGCAGAATTGAAACGCGTACAGCATGTTTAAGTGGTGAGATTGGTGCTCGTAAAAAATTCATTGCAGTCTAAACTAGAATCAAATCGTCTTAATATAAAGGAAAGGTATTTCTGCTTTGGAGTACTGCTGCGTGCGTTGGTCTGTGTAACTGACTGCTGAGAAAACTGCTGGGCAATACGGTACCAGCCTTAGATTTAACCCCCTGGAGGTTTTGCTGCTGTTTGAAGCCAAGCCTTCAGATCTTGGGAATTCTGTCTTTATTTTGTTTTAGGAAGGCTGTTTGCTTTCCTCAACACTTTTCTAACCTGTTTGTCTGTATAGAAATCCATTGAAACAGTATATAAATGCACGTGCTCTCTGTACTTACATATAACATTGCCTTTTTTTTTTCTCATAATCTTAGGAGTCTAACTGCTTGCATTTGCTCCCTGGTAATGTTCAAAGATAGCCGTTTTAATCTGAGCTGTAACTGGTACTGTGATATGTTTCAAGCAAAAAAATGCATCAAAAAGCACTGAACAAGGATTAAGACTTTTTATATTTGTTGTTTCCAGTTTGCTTTTTTTCATCGCCACTGGGTCCTATGCTTCAGCCAAACACAATTTCAAATTCAAATGAGGAAATTAGATCTGCATAACCATTACACGTCTGTTGCAATCAGTGCATTTCTTTGTGGCATGACAAAAGTCCTTGGCTTTTAATGGTGTGGTGAATCATAATCTCATGGTCTGTGAGTATAAGCAGAGCTTGAAAATTTCATATCATAGCGGATAGTGAGTAGGAAGCTTTCAAAAGATATGCCTTTCTTTCTACAGAATGTAAGCTTCAATAAATATAGAATACACTCCCAGTAAAATTCAGTATTTGCCAGTTCATAGGTAAACTGTGAAGGTAGCTTATCCACAGCAGGACAGTTTCGTGTTGAATGGTATTTTTCTTTGAAACAACATGTCTCGTGGTTGCATTAAAGCCAGAAAAATGTAGTGAACTGTGGTGTATACGTATGTATTACTTTTAAATAGCTCTGCAGCCTGAAGATTAGGTGGTGAAATTCAGAATCACCTCGCATTGGCCAAATTTGTGTTGACGCATACCAATGCACTGCGGGCTTCGGTGCACAGAAGCTGTATTGTTACTGCTGGAACAGAGACTTTTTTCTTTTTATTCAGTTTTGCATGGTGGCCAACATAATGAGGTCCTAAAGCTTTAGATACTTTGGTAATATAAATAATAATTCTTGCTCAATGTACAATAACTTTATGGGAGACCTATAAACAAAACTCTGCACTTTTTGTACTGTATTTTCCAATATTGCAAATAAGCTAAATCTAAATGAAAGGGCAGAATTACTTTGAAAACCATTTTTAAATCAACAGCAAAATACCAACTTGTTTCTTTGTAAAAATATGCTCACGTAAACAGTCTTTAAAACTCAGTTTTAAAGTTTCCATGGAGACCTAAGCTGGAGAAGTTGGCTGTATCATAAAACATGGATGCTTCTGAGAAAATCACGTTTTCATGCACTTCGACGTATTTGAGTTTAACTTTACTACCCTTAGGTTCTGCCTTTTATGCTGTCTGATAAAAAAGCTGCATCGCTGAGGATTGCACAAATGTTTTCAAATAATTGCAATGGAAAAGTCTAAGTGTTTGTACATTCAGCCTAGATAGCTGTCACATAAGAAAATAAAGTGTTCTCCAGACATAGCCCTTAACAAGTGTGCTCCTGAGTGTCACAGCATCCTGGGCTGTATCAACAAGGCTATAACCAGTTGCTTAAGGGAATCAATCGTGCCCTGCTCAGCATTGGTTAGACCATGCCAGTTTCATAGAGTCATAGAACTGTAGAATCATTTGGGTTGGAAAAGACCTTTAAGATCATGGAGTCCAACTGTTAACGTCGCACGGCCAAGCCCACCACTAAACCCTGTCCCTAAGCACCACATCTGCACGTCTTTTAAATACCTCCAGGGATGGGGACTCCACCACTTCCCTGGGCAGCCTGTGCCAGTGCCCGACAACCCTTTTGGTGAAGAAATTGTTCCTAATATCCAATCTAAACCTCACCTGGTGCAGCTTGAGGCCATTTCCTCTTGTCCTAAGTTTTGGGTCCTCCAGGCCAATATGAATGAACTAAAGTGAGTTCAGAAGAAGGCCTCACGTTGTTTGTGGGCAGGAGGGAGGTCAGGCTGAGGCAATGGGTCTTGTTCAGGCTGGAGGAGAAGCGGTTTCGAGGGCAGCCAAGTCATCTGCCTGTACCTACAAGAAGATCAATAACATCGATGATGCATGGTGGGATAATGAGAGACAAGGGATATAAATTGAAACAAGAGAGGGTCCATCTGGATATAAAGAAAAAATTGGGAGAGTCAGACACTGGAATGGGTTTTCCAGAGTGGCTGTGTGGTCTCTGTAACTGAAGGTTATCAAGATCCGACTGGCTAAAGCTCTGAGCAAGCTAATCTGGGCTTATAGCTGACCCTGGTTTGAGCAGGAGATTGGACTTAGAGGCCTTTTGAGGTCCCTTTCAATGTGAATGACTGATTCTGTGAAAGATCAATGCAGAATTTCTACAAGGCAGATGCTGGTGCAATAAAGATTTAATTAGTCTCTGTTGGGTTGGATCTTATCCAACATATTCCTAGTGATTTTCCAACTGCATTTTGAAAAGCTGTGGATGGTACAGAGCGATGGTAAACCATGTGTAGCCTTCGGGATAAGCAGAAGAGGTGGATACAGCTGAGAAAAAAACTAGTTGCACTTTGGAAATTTTGTTTCTGATTTGAGCATTACAGGGCATCCACTCAAATGTCTGGCTGGCTGGGGCTGGGGTTGAAAGAGTTGAAGAGAAACGTATATAACACTTCTGACTTCTTGGCTTTTCCCATCTTCTACATCTCTCACTGCAGAAATATGATTGTTACATTTCCTATGAGGCTGTATCTTGGAGAAAATTATCCAAAGCATGGAAAGTTTGGTTTTTCATAAACTTCTCACGCATCAATTGCCAGGTTTGCTCAGATGTTATCCGTAATGGACCTACTATGAAATAGGAATGTTTCAAAAAGTAATTTCTCTTTCAATGGGGTCTTATGCCCTCTTCTATTCTGAAATAGAATTCTCTGCATCTAGCGGTATTAGTGCTTATATCACTGCAACATTTAACACCCCACAGTAGATTACAAAACAGAATTCTGAAAATGAAATTTGTCCTGCTGGAACTTCCAAGACTCTTACAGGATTGCTAAAATCAGTGTACTCTGGTCAGAGATTTTGATAGAATTAAGCAGGAAAAATGTCCCCTAGGATCATCTTCCTATCTATGGAAAAGAATATTGGTTAAATACAAGCATGGCAACGTTGACATTTGTTTAGCAAGAATCAATACCAACATAATCCACATCTAATTTCAGTTCTAGGATAAATGGATTTTATTGCTTGTGTTTCTCTGTGCACTAGGAAATACAATATCATTCTTCCAAATGACAATCAGTCTTCCTTTTGGTATTGAGTTTTTTGTTATTTTGTTAGATGATTAAGTAAATTGCCACCCTTCAGTAGTCTCTCCCTTTTTTTATTGCTATGGCTGAGACTTTTAGAAAGAAATTCTTTCATTCTTTTATATCTTCAGGAAGGATGCATCTGGAAATAAGATCAAAATGAGATCTACTTTGCTGTAGTGTTGTTCAACATATCTGTCATATTTGTTTTCTTACAGTGAAAGATTTTTTTTAAGACTGAATAGAAATGGTTTGCCGAAATGTCCAGAAAAGCCTGAAAGACACTGTTCTCTCTTTGTGGTGAGTCCTTCCTATTCTCAATCTGTGTTGTGCTGGGGACTGAAAATAGAAGTTGGATGAAATTGTTATTCTGTGGTTGACTCAGAACTTCTCCCTAAGCTTGTACGTTGTTACAAACATCAGTTCTAAAGGCTAGTTGAAGTATATTGCTGAACTCCCAACGTGAATGTTTTCTGGCAATATGGGGACACTCATGTAAACATCCACGTGGGCATATGTACCAGTCTTTCTCCCTGCAATGAGAACCAGTTAATTTTCCTCCTTGTGCTTTTTACACCCAAAAGATTGTTTGTGCAGCACTCTCTCTGTACTTTCCAAATATTCGGAATTGCACAAATGCATCGCTGCAGTTCAAGGCACACAGCGAGTCTCTTGTGTCCTCCCACTGATTTTACTGCATTACACCATATTCTAGCCCATGATATTTTAGGACGGTCGTTTTGAGTACATGAGTGCCAATTTAAAGTGTGAACAGGCTAATTTGTTAATGCTGTATAAATGAACTCACTGTTCATTTATCACTTTCACTGGCAGTGAAAGCAGTGTGTAAAGATCTCTTTTAAATGTCACATTTTAATCAGGAATCAGAAATAATGAGGTTCTGATCTTGTGCAGGATTTGGGTAGCAGTGAACTCAGGAAGGACATCTATATCACTGTGCACATTATCCGAATAGGTAGGTATAATCATCTGTGAGTAGAAATCTTACATTTGTTCGACGTATGACAGTAAATAAAACTGCTTAAGCTCAGCTTTGGGATTTGTTAGATTAGCTAGGACTTTGAATAAATTTTTGGAAAAGAAAGTACCTGTTTTTTGATGGAAAAATTGCTTTGGATTTCTCAGCATTGTTTTGCGTTATTTTTCAAGTGTACTGCTAACTGAGTTTATAGGCAGGATATTTTGTTACTATCACAAAACAAAATGAAAGTGTCAAATATGAACTGTGTTAAGATGATGGAGTTGCCATTGGGGAGTCCATTCTTGTTCCAAAGAGAGTAATTTCAAGCATCCTTTGTTCACAGAAAAACTTGCCTGGGAATTTAATGTACCTAATTAGTATATAATATCTGATGCGTATCTAAAATTGTTCAGATGAATTTTGTCATCTCCCTGACCCCTTTAAAAAGAGGGAGAGGGAAAGAAGTAGAGAAAGTCTCATAATAATTTTAATCCCTGATGCTATACACAGATACCGAGTCCTTTAGAATAAAGCGAAAGAGAAGAAAAGTGTACATTCATGTTAGATATTTATTTTAAGAAGTTGTCCTCTGGGCTGTACTGATGTGAAACAATAATCTTCAGTCTGCTTCTGACCTTTTAGATATATTGTTTTCTTTGTAAACCATGTCTGTAGTTGCATCAGTGCAGTACTAAATATAACTTTTCTTCCTATTTTTGAAAGATATTTGGGTTTGAAGTATAGTCGCTCTAATTTGTACTGAGTTCAGAAAAAACTTGTTACAAAGTAAATACTATTTTACAGCTTTGAGGAGTAATTTTTTTTTGCATTTTCATGCTGTTTTAGTGTTTCATCAGAATATCAAAATACTGTGTTTTATTTTTGTTGGCAAGGATTGGGAAAAGATATGGTAAACTCTGATGTAATGTAAGTGTATTTGGTAAGAATAAATGCTTTAAAGAAGACTAAGGAGTAGAATTTTTCCTATAGTATAGTTTTCAAAGGTATTCTCAGTCAAGTTTATAAATGAAGCACTGAAATATTAAAAAGTGAAAGTAAGATTTATGTGCTGCATGGTGTGAAAATGAACCATTATTCTTCTAGCTGCTGTGATGCATAGGAAGATTTGGAGGAGGCATTGCACTGCAGCGACTGCAACCGTAGGCTTTTCTTGTCAGAAATTAAGACTTGGTGGGAAGATACATAGCTGCCAGTGCACAATTGAATAAAATGGTTAGAAAGAGGGCAGTTTGAAATGCCAGGAACACAGCAAGAAGATTGATCAATTGTATTTAAATCAAATAGAAAAGACTAGGAAAAATATTTTTGTTTCAAATCTGTTTTCCTTTGCTGCCTCCTTTCTTTCCTTATCATAAATTGTTCTTCTGCCCTTTGTCATCTTTCCTCCCCATGTTTTATCTCTACTTGATTTTTCTGCAGCTGGTTGATTATCCCCTTGCTAACCAGTTGCCTATTTGGAAGCAGCATTTGATAACTAAATCGTAATGGCTTAATCACACCACCTCTTGTATCAATCACGGGTAGCAACAACCACAGTAAAAAAATTGTTGGACAGCGAATGCTGAACGATGTCATGTCCGAACTCTAAATTTAATTTGGAGTGTGCTATCACTGGGTGTCAGAAAATGTTTGTTGAGTGGAGGCCGTGAGAGGATGAGCAGTGCCTCTGCTCTGAGACCTTTCAAGATCGCCACAGATGTAGTGGGCTCCCTGTACCATTTGTTATCCTAACGGAGGATGAAGATGGACCAGATTTGCACTGGGTACACTTGGCATTGTCTGCTCAGACCTGTCACCAGACTGAGCTGGATTGCTCTCTGCCTCCCTTCGGTGGTTTTAAGAGAGAACGTTCCACGGATTATGCATCAAATATGTATTTTGTTTGGCAGGACGAATGGGAGCTGGAGAAAAGAAAAATGCCTGCAACGTACAATATAGACGGCCTTTTGGCTGTGCAGTCCTCAGTATTGCAGATTTGCTGGCAGGAGATTCAAAGGATGACCTCGTCTTAAAAGTATACATGTAAGGAATGCTTTTTTCTTAATTTTTAGAAGTATCTTAGAGTCAGTTTGCATCAGAAGCCGTGGTGATAAATGCAGTGCAAGTAAAGAGCTGTAGGTCCTTTCTGTTCCAAAAAAGTGTAGTAGCTAATTTCTTTTTTCCTTTTTTTTTTTTTTGACACAGTTTGGAAATTTTGACTAGTTCTACAGTTGTGTTTATAAAGTGGGATAATATCAAAGGCAAAGGTTACATCCTTTTAGATTTTTGTGTATGTTTCAGGATTTTTCACATCCTTGTAAGAACTTCTGGAGTTCTCTGTTTATGGCAACATGAAGTGCTTTTAGGACAATCTAAATGCCTTGTGCTTCCTAGGCAGCTAGTGGAAGTACTTTATAACTACATGTCCTAGTTTTGGCTGGGAGAGAGTTAATTTTCCTAGTAGCTGGTACAGGGCTGCGTTTTGGATTTAGGATGAGAATAACGTTGGTACCACACTGCTGGTTTAGTTGTTGCTCAGTAGTGCTTACCCCAAGTCAAGGACTTTGCAGTTGCCCGTGCTCTGCCAGCGAGGAGGGGCACAAGGAGCTGGGAGGGAGCACGGCCAGTACAGCTGACCCCAACCAGCCCAAGGGATATTCCATACCATAGAACGGCATGGCCAGTATAGAAACTGGGGGAGTTGGCTGGGAGGGGCCGACTACTGCTGGTCTGTTCTAAGTCCATAAACCTGGGGCACACACTGTCGTGCACATGAGGAAATTCTGCCCTTCCCAAGGTTAGCACTCAAATCTTGAAGGCATGGAAGTCTTTCAGGCAGCCTTGCTCTTCTCCTCTGTATCCCTCTGTGCTGAATTAGAGCTGCTGGAATCGGTGCTGCAGAGAAGCAATTTAGTGTGACAGTGAACACGTGGGCTGGCTCTTGTTTAGACTCCCAGGACGCTGAAGTCAAATAAATGTTCACTGTTGGTTAACAAATTGTTAGATTTGTCTGCCTATTGTATTCTTTGGGGTTTTTTTTAAATCTTGCCTGTTTGTTTTAAAATAATAAAAAAAATGGAAGAAGAAATGTGCAAAACCAGATTTGATGCTAAGACTAACTCCAGTCTAAACTGTGAAAAGTGATCATTAAGACACGGTCAGTTTTTCCTTATGGAAAAGCAGCTGTTTTCCAAATGTATGCTGAAGTGTAATTTGCGTTTTCACTGGCTACCTCCTGAAGATCAGATCCTGTTTCAAATAACTTTGAAGCGTACAGTGCAGATTTTTCTGTCTGCTAAGACCGGCTCTGAGTCCTGTATCTCCTCTTGAATGTCACAAGATAGATTTCTGTGTGGTTTAGCACTGAAGGATAGATCTATACAGATGATGAACTTGGTCACGGTTGAGTTCCTGAGCATAATTGCTGGTATCTTACTCCCACCCTTTGCCACACGAAGCAGATATTTCCGTGGTGCCTTTTGCAATTGGTAAGAGAACTCGCCCCCTTTCCATTGAGACAGGCAGTTTCCTGGGGCTTTATTAGCTCCTATTATGTTACTAGTTTTGTGAACAAAAGAGAATTTGTTTCGAGGTATGTAGTGAAGCTGGTCTGAAAAACTTGTGTTCCTGTTTCAGAGTTAAGCAAGTTATCATTTTTCTAGGTGCAACACAGAGAGCGACTGGTATCAGATCCATGAAAATATCATTAAAAAGCTGAATGCACGTTACAACTTGACAGGCTCCAATGCAGGTGAGTAAGGTGCCATGTTTCTGTTGGCATTCCTAGGGTTTTCTTGGTTTGCAAATGCAGTGCCTCTATTTTAGAAGGACTAATGTCTATGAAAGGAATGTTTTTTCACATGGAGGAAAATACTCAGATGAAAATATGATATTGCTGTTCATGTGCACATGTAAGAAAAAAAAAGTCACTGAATTTTCTTCAAGGAACTAGGTAATATAAACTTTGATTCTGTGCTGAGGAGCTACAGTTTGGTGTGCAGTTCTGTTTGCATGTGGGGCTGATCAAATGGTTGATCCGTGTTCCTTGAAATTTCTGCTTCACATTTTCATCAGGAATAGAAAATTTGCCATTGACATTGTATCTTAAACTTCAGAAAAATATGAACTGAGAGGTACCAGTGCGGTCTGCATTCCTACTGGTAACTCTGCGTTCCAGGTGAGCAAGGTGCAGAGTTGATGCTTAAGAACTTACCAATAGTTTTCCACAGTCAACTCTATGTTACTGTAACTGTCATCAAAATAAATTCAGGTGTGAGACTTAAGAAATGGGAGACAACTGACCTTTGTTATTGTGAGATGGTGGTTTGACCCATAGATGTTGAATTTGCATTTTTTTGTTGTTGGTTTTTTTTTTTAATACCAATTCGTTAACTTTTTCTAAATGCTGTCACCCAGGGACACAGTCAAACTTGAAATGAAACCTGAAGTGGAAGCATATGAGTCTATTGTCCTTGTATTCAAATATTGTTTTGTCCCTGTGAAACAACGATTAGTTGAAATACGACTGTAGAAAAACCTCACATGAACTCATTTTCCAGGTTGTACTGTAATTATAATCCCTTTCATGTAGTAGACTTCATGCTTCTTTAACTTGATTTCAAGCATAATGATTGTCTTGCAAATGTATGTTCAACAATCTTTAGTGGATAACAAAGGAGCACATAAAAGCTCATGTTATTTATCAAGAGTGAAGTTATAAATGTAACCATTTATAATGCTATTATTTTTTCATATCAAATCTAGCCACATGTATACATATATTTAAGGTTTAGAATATCGTGCATCTTATTGGACAATAAATATAAAAATCATGTAGTGAAAATAGGAGAGCACATTACTGAGTAAGTATGATGTTGGACTTCTTAAATATGTTAACCATATTCATGAAGAATGACTTACTCTTGGTCATTCTGACTGTCCGTGCGGTACCTGTTTACTCTGTGACACATCGCTTATCCTATTTCATTTTCACGAAATAAGAGTTTGCAGTTAAATACCCAGTTGTCCTGGGAGACATTGGATAAATCTGGATACTCTTAATTATGTGAATATTCAACATGAAAGACATGTGGGACGTGAATTTTTTTTTCCTGGTTACAGGGGGCTGGAAACTAAAGCTAACAAATTGAACATCAATTAAATTTTGAAAAGGGCTGTCAGGGGGAGGGAGGCAAAGAGAGAAGAGAGCCTAGAATTCTGGTAGTGCATGTGGAGGGTGGAGAGCAACTCAAAGATAACCTGTGAAAGGTTATTTACATCGCATACGTGAAATTTGTTCCTCTGCGACTGCTTAGCAGCCTGAAAAAACACTTGCAAGGCTTTAGCAATACGTTCAGATACTTCTGCTGACACCTCATGGAAAATAATGTTGTTACACTACTTTTTATTTTTCCTTGGCTGTCTTTTTCTGCCATAGTATTGAATGGCTGGTTCTGAAGCCTCATTAGCCTTGTTTGCCACCTTACAGTTGTCAAAAAAAGAGAAAATCATGCGTTACAGGAGACATGGGTCTTTTCTCTCTCTTAGGAACTGTTGAAGGTATGAGCCATATGTAGGAAAACTTGAATTTTTGGTTCATATCACACTTGCCCTTTTCAAATCATGTTAAAAAGAATTAAGAAAGGAAACAGTAAACAAAGATGCTTCAGACTATTGTCTGTCTTCTAGGCTTGTTCCCTCTTCAGGTTCTGTCCTATACAGTTTCTTTCAGCTCAGGAGATTTTCACACAAAGTCTTTAGTTTCCACAAATTGTTATCTCCCACTGCTGAAATAGTTTATCAGATAATTCATAATATTCTTCAGAAAAAAAAATATTCTTCCAGTTTTCTGGGGAAAACGAACAAGGAACTCGCAACGTACTTTGTGTCTTGTACAACACGTGTTGCCAGACTGTAGCATTTGTATTTAGCACTCAAACCCCCACTCCCCAAAAAAGTACTGTATCTGCTTCAACTCCTGCCGGTTCTTAAGTACAGAACCCTCTTGCATCTTATTCTCAGCTTATGTTTAAAAAAGATGAAATAAAGGCAAATGACTGTCACTTCTTAATGCAGCCCAGAAAGGAGCAGGGGGTAGATGTTCATCCTCTTTCCTCTTCTCAGTGGATGCAGGAATGGAAGGACTCAGTCTCATGGATAATTTAGCATCATTTGCTGGAGTGGGAACCAGACTGTGTTTTCTGTCTGAATTTCCAACCTAACGGAGACTTTGCAGCTGGTGAGGTATCAACTTACTGGAAAACACCTGGTTGCCTAGTCTAGGAGATCAAACCATTAATGTAAATGCCTTTGCTGCATTTAGTAGTGGTGTTGTTTCTTACATTGAGTTTGTAGTATTTGTAGAAGAAGTACTATTAGATCTAGATGATTCCATAATTATTAAACAAACCAGGTTTCAGTAATATCTGGAGTGGAACTGGCTATAAAAACTATTTTCCTTATAGTATTTTTTCTTAAAATTAGAAGCTAGTTACTTTGTTTTAAAATGCAAAAATCTGCGGAAAAATTTATATTCCTGCATAGAGATCAGCCCTAATTACATCAGTCTTGCAAAGAAAAGAACACATTTCTGTTTCTGTATCTGTAGGACCAGAGATCAGTGAAATGTATACTACAGATACAGAAAACAGTTACTGGCTTCTCTCAAGGCATATAAAATCATCCTTTATCCCTTTATGGTATATTTTAGATAGTGAAGCCTAGCCAAAGTCATTGCTTTCATGTCAAAGCTTGGGTTTCTGTCAAACATCAAAATCTCTTTGTAGGGTTTGGGTTTGCAATGTGGGTCATAGTTACAGATCTTATTCTTTGGGTCTGACTGTGAAACTATGCTCTGGACCCTTCCCGCGACTACAATAAACAAATACTATTGGATGTAGGTTGCTTTTTTTCTCTTTAATAAAGCAGGCACTAATGCACAAAGTGCCTTGTAAACTGTTATTGATCATATAATAGCTGCTTCATTTGCCCACAGAATTACTATGCCGTGAATGAACCTGATTTTTAAAATGGTTTGAAGTGCGTTTTAGGGCAAGGGGCAAGAGAACAAAGCCAAATCTGATTGTCATTAAACATGGTTCTATAAAAAAATAAATAAAAAAAAATGAGAGAATGCTACTCCAATTGTACATACTTATGCAGCATCATGGATTTCTTTTTTTGTTCTGATTTTGAGTAAGAATATATCACGTGCAATTTTATATTCTTGCTTATAGCACTACTTCTTTTCTTTTTTCTCCAGTTCTTTAGACTTCCAAAAGTTGAAAAGTTTGGGGTTTTTTTGATACAGCACATGATGATGGAAGAAATGTCTAGTAATTGGAGCGGTGCTTTATGTCTAGTGATTGGAGCAGTCTTTTGGGCTCTGAAGGTAGAGGGTTCTTGTCCATAAAAATTGCCCGCTTACTTGTGAGCAAGTTACACAGTTAAACAGTGATGGTTCTTTCTGTAATCTCTACTTAAACGCCATCAGCACCTTCAAAGTACCCCCTTAGGCTCAAGATCTTCCTGTACGTACCTAAAGCTGAGGTCTCTTTCGTTTCTGCCACTACTGGAAGCTGAGAAGAAGTGGGTGGCTGGATGCACCCAGGACACTTGCACTGTCAGGATATGGGTGAGCTAGATTTAGCTGCTTGGCTGAACAAAAATGCTGGAGGTGATTGCTGTGACTCTCGTCCCCATGCTGTTTCAGGGAATATGTAAATATTCACTCGTTTACCATAGGAATTATTTACTCCAGTGTTTGAGATATTCTTGAAAGACAGAAAGTGTCTTGGTTCAGACTCTGATTTGGAAAAGGATTTTCAGTCTGTCTTGCATGTCCCAGATGAGCATGCTAATCACTTGGCTTCTCAGACTTCCCTGCAGCAACTATTCAACTTGGTATACAATCAGAAAATATGCCTTATACCATGGGGAAAGTCAAAGTGGCTTTAAAGCCTGCCGAGCAGCGCATGATTTTCCTAAGTGTGATCTGTATTCATATCCTCTTAGCAAATACTATAGAGGAGAGATTTAAACCTTGGTCTTGTGTTACATGTGAATGTTCTCCCCTGTGAGTTATATTATAAAAAGCACATTTAAAAACTGATTAAAATGCACTCCGACATCCTCTTTCTTTACCTTTGAGAAGAAAGACTGGATAGCTCATTTTTAAGGGGATGTGAGACATTCCTTTTTGCTCCGATTTTTGTTTTAGGTTCCCAACATTCTCATGTGTAAGCTCCTGTATAAATGCCGATTTAGATTCCCTTATAACAAGTCCTGAAAATCTGCGTGTGCCTGACGCAGTAATTCCTGAGAGCTGAGACAAGGATACACGTGCTTTTCAGTTGTTACAGCAAAGGAGGCGAAAATCCTTTCAAATCCTATAGAGATTAAATTACTGATGTAAGAAATTATAAACTTATCTGGCTGCTTGGTAGCATTGGACTCTTGGGTGGATTCCATGAAAACAGCAGATATAGTGGGAAGGTCTTTTCCTGTGGCATTATCTTGGAATTCTGTGATGAACCAGACAAGAGTGATGTAACCTAATTGCATGTTTACTGAACGCCGCGTGGTGTATTCTGTGGTAGCGATGCCAAACTTACATTACAACTCCACTGGGAACACTGTTATTATACATTAACTTTAATTGATGAGTGGGCCTTAAGCTTTAGAGGAAACATATTCAAAATGGTGGGATTTCTTTTTCCGCTCTTGGCTAGAGCATGATTTCTTGCTTTTTTTAAATTTTAATATGGTTGCAGTGTTTATTTTTTAGCTGTTGCGTAGGGGGCCAAAATACAGCTTTTGAAAAAATCTGCATAAATCATATCCTCTTTTATACAGTTGAGGTCATAAAAAGAATAAAATCAGAAATTTCTATATTGTATCTAGTAGTTGGCAGGAACATGCATTTTTAAGTATGGTGGAGGCAAGACCTGAGTTGGGAGGCTATTTTTGAGACAAACCCAGGTTGTGGTTTGATTTGTAAAAGATTGTCTTAAGTCTGTCAGCCACCAACGGTTAATTTTTTCTCTTTAAAAGAGAAAGATGCACAAGTAGGTTTTTCAAATGAATGGATTACTGCCTGTAATAAACTTAAACTTCTTTCTGTGTATGTGTGCAAAAAACTACAGGTGGAGGGTCATCCAAAGTGATGCTGCCTAACAAAAGGAAATAAATGGTCAATAAATGGGCAACTGCATAATGCCCTGATTGAAGCACGGAGGACTTGAAGCCCATATTGTTGACAGTCGTTTGCCAAGAATCCCATCATGAGGAAGGACAAACTATCATCTTAGGAGAGAAACTTATTCCTCAGATCATACAGTAAGTTAGGTTGGAAGGGTCCTCAGGAGGTTATGTGGTCCAGTTCAGAGGAGCCAGCTTCAAAGTGGGACCTGACTTTTGAACCTCAGTGAGGCTGCTCATTCAAAGGCAAATTTTATTACACTGCTATCATTTTAGTTTAACCAGACGGAAGCAAGGTGTTCCTGCCCATGGCAGGGGGTTGGAACTAGATGATCTTTTAGGTCCTTTCCAACCAAACCATTCTATGATTCATAAAGCAAGCATGCTTGATTTTAGGGAGCTACCGTTACGGGTTTTTTCCCCCAGCGTACATGTCAGTTGGCACTAAATCTAAGTCTAGCTCAGCAGTCGTATAAGACTCGGTCAAAGAAGGGACGAGGTAGACCAGCCCAATGCATGAGCTCATCTGACAAGGCACAAATTCCGAGACAAGTATGGCAATGCAGCTGGATAGAAACAGTGGTGTGTGCTTCGGGGCGGCATATGTCTTCCCATGCCTTTTACCTGCATTCAACAGCCTCTTGGCACTCCAATAATATTTTTTCTCCATGGTTACTGTCAAACACTGAGAAATTTAAAAAACAGGAGGAAAACCATATACTTCATCTGTTTCATCTCCTGTTTCACAAAAAGTAAGCTTTGGCTTACAAATTCCTTGATTTGGAGGGAGAAGCCTGTTAGAGTCATTATCTACCTTGCCGCTGAGAAACTGCAGAGGCCCCATGAAGTGAGATAACTGAGGAGCATCTTTTTTCCACACTTTGCGTGATGAAAAGCTCCAAGAAATCAAATACAGCAAGGAATCGATAGCTCAGTATAAGTTTACAGAGCGCAGTATTTCTAGGAACAGAGCTGTGGTAACTTGCAGTATTTTCTAGGTACAAGAAGTAGTATGACTCCGTTTGCATGACACTATTGCAGCAGTTCACAACGTTACCCTACTCAGAGTTGTGAATCAGCGTGAGAAATGTCAGATGGGAAACAAAATGTGCATTCCCTGCTGGGAGCAGCTATAGTTGTTAGCCCCCAAAAAAAGAGGCATAGGCTCGCAGTGGAGAATTGAGTGAAGAAACGGCTAGTAGAAGATGAGAAGGAATGAGAGCAGGAGTGGTAACACGTACTTGACAGAGAACATAGAACAGAATGAAGTAACGAACTTTTAGGTAATTCCCAGGCATATGATTAATCACAGAGAAGTCCTCTGATGTTTGTCTTTTCTCAGCAGGGTTCATAGATGTCAGTGGTGCTCTGAAATGTATTTTGTATCTACACACCACTAACATTTAAACAGCGAGTGCATTTGTTTAATTACTTCTATGACAATTTATTAATCTGTCAGTTTTAATCTTTGTTATGTTTTGTGACAAGGAGATTATCTGTATTCCATTTTGATGTGTTTAAGAACTAGTTGTCACTGAAGGATGCTGTTTGAAATACATTTAAAATAAGAATAGCGCTCATATGTGCTTCACTAAGTACACAATTAAGGCATTCCTTTTTGCTCTCAACAAATGCTAAAGCTGAAAGATTAAATATACAGAGAATTTTGCACATAAATTGTTGTTAAGATAATTTGGCCCTGAATGACAACTTTGACATATAAAAAAGCTAGTTTTAGAGCAGATTTTGTAGACAAGGTTTTGTAGAACTTTACTTTTTCAAGTACTTTTTACAGGCTGGATGATATTGTTCAGCAATCTAATGTAAAACCCTTTTCCCAAATTCAGGAGTAAACAAATATTTAAAATTTGTAGCCTAATATAGCATGTAATATTAATTATGGTAGTTTTGGGAAAATATATTAGTCCTTAAAAGTGGCAGACTTATAGACCAGTCAGATGTAATTTAGTACATTTTTACAGGAGTTCAAGCTTGTGGTGTTGTCTGTGAAAGCTCTGGCTTTACTGTAAGGACTTCAAAAATCAAGTTCAAGGTAGAGTTTTGGTGTTATCTGTAAGCATCCTTCATATAGCCTGACTTATAGACTGCGCTGGAGATGAGGGCTCTAGTAAAAGGTAAATACATACTGTGCTCTCAGGTGCTGCTAAAAGACTTGTTTTCAGAGAAGAATGAAAAATGTGCCATTGTGATACTGTGAGGTCATCTTCTCTCCAGTAGAAGCTATGACTTGCTCTTCATCTTGGTACTGTGATTATAGAATCACAGAATCGGTTAGGTTGGAAAAGACCCTAAAGATTGAGTCCAACCATAGACCCAGCAGGGCCAAGCCCACCACTAAACAGTGTCTCTAAGTACGACACCTACAAGTCTTTTAAATACCTCCAGGATGGGGACTCCACCACTTCCCTGGGCAGCCTGTGCCAGTGCTTGACAGCACTTTTGGTGAAGGAATTGTTCGTAGTATCCAGCCTAAACCTCCCCTGGCACAACTTGAGGCCTTTTCCTCTTGTCCTGTCCCTTGTTACTTGGGAGAAGAGGCCGACCCCCACCTGACTACCCCCTCCTTTCAGGTCCTTGTAGAGAGCGATCAGGTCTCCCCTCAGCCTCCTCTTCTCCAGACCAAACCCCCCCAGCTCCCTCAGCCGCTCCCCATCAGACTTGTGCTCCAGACCCTTCCCCACCTTCGTTGCCCTTCTCTGGACTCGCTCCAGCACCTCAAGGTCTTCCTTGTCGTGCGGGGCCCAAAACCGAGCCCAGCACTCGAGGTGCGGCCTCACCAGTGCCGAGTACAGGGGGACGATCCCTGCCCTGGTCCTGCTGGCCACACTGTTGCTGCGTGCAATTGAAATGGCACCCAATTTAAACCTGGAAATTTCTCGCTAAGGCTACATAATGAGAATAGCTGGTTCATATTTCCATCTTGGGAGATGGGTTATGTCTTAGCAGTGAGGTTTTTATAAGCCTTTTCCAAAAATTTATTCTGCTTGTTACTATTAAATAGTGTTGTTGACTTCTTTTCCTTTATCTACTGAAAAAAACAAGAAGTCTTACAACTACTTCAAAAGATAAATTATAGAACATACATGCATGATTTTAGCTCCGTCAAGGGTTATATTTACAAATTCATTGCAAACGTTACCTGGGCTTTTATGTTGGTGGGGATTTGTTTTTTAACACTTTCTTTAGGTCCCAGTTAAACATTGACTATTTTTTTTTTATTTGAAATAAGACACGTAATTGCAATGCAAGTAGCTAAATTTCTACTACAGTGGCATGAAAGCTGTTTGCCTGGCAGAGCTGCGCTTCACGAAGGAGAAAGTAACAGGTGTTTCCCAGGAACCTTCTATCTATTATGTGCACTAGAAGCAATAGAAAACACTTATTATTATTGTAAAATTGTGTATTTTGTGCACTACCTAATATTCTAGTTAACAAAACAGTACGTGAAAGTGTCATTTTAAAAATTTGTGAGCAAGATGATTCGCCTTTGCAATGTATCAGTGGGGTGTGGAAATGGGTATTGACCTGCTGTGCGTGTTGTTAATAGAAAAGGGCATCAATGGGCTCGCTAAGGTAACAAGTGGAGAAAGTATTGCTGAGATCTTTATTGTCTGTATAAGGAAGTTAGATTAGATGCTTGTAATAGTCATTTAGTCTTCTGGTTATTCTGGGGTGAATCTGGCAAGAAATACTTGAGGCTCTACCATCTCCCCTGCAAAGAAAATCCAAGCCAGTTTTCGTGTGATAATATAATACCATTTACATTTAAGCATTTATGTTGCGTGTGAAGAAGAAAAAAAAAAACAACCCCGACTTTCCACACTTGAGGGCGTTTCTGACGAAAGCCTTAGGTACAAGAGCTCATTTAATTAGTGAGCTCCAAGAAAGTTGTCAAAATTTTGCAAAGGCTGTTTTTCTTGCGTTCTTTTTTACAAACCAGGATTTAAAGCTGAGGAAAAGAGAAGGAGTTTGAAGTTCCCTTTGATGATTCCAAGTAATCACAATCAGCCTTTAACAAGGCCGGGGAGGATTGAATTTACCTCTCTTTTTTTTTTTTTCTCTCTGTTCCCAGACTGTAATTTATAGCATTTACTACATAGATTCTACTGTGGCCAAATTGCACAAGATTTATACAATTATTTTTCCCAGATCACATTAAATTAATAAATCATTCATTTGCCAGTAACCATGTGGAAATCTACTGGTTTTATCTTTGCAGAGGTAATTTAGACGCTTTAAACACTAGCGGAAATGAGAACACCTGTATGCTTTCAGAATACTTTTAAGACCTTTAGGGAGCTTTATTTGAACAGATGCCTTATTTTATTATCTACCTTAAAATACAAACAGTGCTGAATAGCATTGTGTCTTCAGTTTTTTTTCTATCAGCTTCCTGAGCAGCTGCTAGGCATTTTCTTCTTATGTGATCTAGGATTCTCTGCTGCCAGTAGATAGAAGCTGAATGTAAATGCTTTCCCCTCAAATGCAAATAAGTGGTCTGTAAGCATAATGAACAGTTGCCTTTTTGTCATAACTAAATGCAGAAATCAATAATGCAGTATATAAAAGCTGGTTTAAGGTAAAATGACAGATCTAACAGAAATCTGGAATGCTTATTCAGCAACTTGTCAATGTTCTGTATTCTCTTTCATCTGAATGATAAAAATAGGCTGTGGTGATCTATGGTACAAGTTAATTGTGAGCAGTTTTGTGTGCTTGCAGAAGAAATAAAGGCAGATCTCTCTGCAGTACCACACAGAGTTTTGTAGTAATATTTCCAAAACTGGAGTAAATAAAGAATAATAGCTAACACAAGAGGTTTTAATTACCACGAGGGAGGTAATTGAAATTTTTTCTGAGGGGACAAAGCTACACTATGTACCTAATTAAAGAAAATGTGCCAGTCCTTCAGAGACTGGATAATCACTTTCATTGTTAGGTTTTAGCTCCTCATGTTCTAGAAATGAAAAATTTATCGTTACAAAGTGTTGGGTAGATTCTAGGTCTCATGGATGGTGTAATGATCCTATCAAGCACCGTCGGATGCAGTGTATGGTGGCACGTTGCGGTTTTTTATTTTGCTTTGTCCGTGCACAGCTGTTCCATCAGGAATGCTCTATTTTTTTCTCAAGCTGATAATTTTATTGTCTAGTGCATGAAATGAGATGGCAAAGAGCTGATGTTGACATACATCATCAGAGTGGAATAAATTAAAACTAAAGGATATTACCTTTGTTATATGGCAGAAGAGGTATTCATGTTTCCACGGGGAAGATGTTAATGAATTAACTTTCTGTCTCCCTATACAAAAAGAATATCTCTGCATACTTTTGATTGCATTCATTTTCCTTGAGCATCTTCGCCATCTCTCCCAGGTTGGCTGCTGACCAAATTGTTTGGATGCCTGCTCCACCTTGACCGTGTCTCATTACTGACTGGTGATTAAACCTCCCTTTCTAGGAGCAGTGACGTTTCCCCTCCACCCCTTCATTTCTTCTTCATAGAGATAGCTTTAATCACTTGTAAATTGAGTTCAGTGGCTTTCTGGCCATTATGGTATGCAAAATTCTGGTTACATTTTGGTGAGGAATCGAGACAATACCTTTGTCTTTCAACTAGTCGGTTCCTCTTCATCCCACTTTGTTTTGCAGTCTGTTTGAGGGAGTCTCTCTTCACTTCAATTGAATGTACAACCTTCTGAAAATCTGAACTGCTCTGTGACCTGACAGTGTGTTTTAAATGATGTTAGTTAACTCTAATTGATAGTCAGGTAACTTGGTTTATAATAAGGCTACAAACTTTAGTCCCTTGTAAACTGTGATTTGTTCCATCTTTTTTAAATACCTCTTCCCCATGACTTTTATTTCAGGTGCGTGGTTCCTCAGTCATGATAAGTGTCTAGTTTCTTTGGCAAGTGCATTGTATTTTTATAGACCCATAAATATGGGATTGCTGTGGCTTATAACTGGCCACAGGCTTTGTGGTTAGCTGACAACACAGTCCTCATTACCTATCTGGCTATGGCTGGCTGGACTTGTCTTAGTTCTGACTTGTTCTGAATTGTAAAAGCGTTTATCTAACGTCAAAACAATAAAGTTAGATATAATTGATTTCAGTGCTTGCTTAGCTTGGTACAGTTTGTGTGGTGTAACCCACCTTGGTATATATGCTTTGTATTTAATAGTTATAACATGTAGTTACTCTGTGTGGAGTTAGCTATCTATAAGCCTAGACTAAAATGGAACATAGAAGAGTAAAGACATGTGACCGTAACTGAGGCCTTGAAAGTCCTGGTATGGGATGATACTAGAGGCCCCAGACCTACGAACTGCTCCAGTGGCCAGTTTCTGGTTATGAAACAGTGTGACCTTCAACGCAGGGTAAAACCAGTTTTAGGGGAAACAAAGACAACGAAGAATAGATATGTGGCATATATAAAATACATCATGTGTGATGAATGAAGATGTAATGCGGACTTGCAGACCAGTGAAGAAATAACAAGATGTACATTAACAAACATAAAAATTACTCCAAGAGAAGCCTAAAGAGAGAGGAGGAAGAAACAGGCAACATCCTACTCCTCACGGCAAAGGACCTGGGATGCTGATAACTCGGTCACCGTACCCCATCTTCCCAGGTTGAAACCATTGACCCTAAGATCCCAGAGGGGCAGTGGAAGGGTGAGCAAGGCGTACATACTGGAAAGATTGTGTATATATATATATGTTATTTGAACAGTATTTTGTTTTGAACGTGTTAGTATCATTGTAAATGGACTACTAACAACTCTTTGATTAGAATGTTATTTCATTAGGACTAAAAACAAGTTTGTGGCTTTTCACATACAGTGTGTTCCTTTTGCCCATCATAAGATCCTGAATGTAATGAATCAGTGGGAATTCAAGCAACCTATTCTGGAACTTGGGTCTCACACCTCAGTAACAGGATGCATCTTTGGATTCTAGGTCCTTAACGCCGGGGGCCTGGTTTCCTGGCAAAATTAGTGGAGCTTTGAGAGAGCAATCAGAACATTGAACTGGGGATTGCCCTCTTTTCATTGATTATATGAAGTCTGTACACTCCTGACTTTCGATATTTTTACCCAATTTATCAGATCTTGTTCTTCCCTTCTTGTCAGTTCCCTTTTCATTTGGCAGCTGGATCCTCAGAGGCAAGATTGTTAACGTGAAACCTTGGTTTTTGGAGGTTCTTCAGACTTCCTTCCCTGTGCATCTTTGCTCTGTTTCCATTCTGGTTTAGTTTCACTCTTTTCTATTGCACTGGACGGTTTACACCGTATAGCATTTTTAAGTAACTGCTATCTTTAATTCAGTGTTCTTCATTATTCTGAAGAGTTGGGGGATGCATACCATTTATATTCCAAAGATGTATTTAAACTATAGGTAAAATGACTAAACCGTGTTTTAAGTGTGTTCACTGAGAGATCTTCTTGAAACTTTTGGATATAAAAAGATGACTGTTCATTTTCTAGCAATGAATGCTGTGAAATGCAGAGCTCTAAAACCTTTCTCGCCTTGCATGAGCAAGTACTTCAAATCCTTGACAGGCAGCTTATTTCTTATGTTAAAACTGTTTTGCTATTGATGAGGTTTTTTGGACATTTGTCTCATTTTTGAGCTAAATAAAATTCTTCAAGGAAACCTGTGAAATTTGTACCCAAAGAAAACTGTAATAGTAATCGGATTTGATAACTCTTCTTTAGAAAACACAATAACTTTATTCAACATGTCACCGTTTAAGGCTGGGCCGGCT
>NW_009615789.1:0-287 GCF_000690535.1 Cariama cristata | reverse complement strand
ACTGGTGAGAGATGTGGGGGTCGGAGGCCGCCTTGGGCATAGTGACCACAAAATGGTAAAGGTTTCAATCCTTGGCAAAGTAAGGAGAGGGGACAGTAAAACAGCTACCCTAGACTTTGGAGGGCAGACTTTGGCCTGTTCACAGCGCTGGTTGAGAGTCCCCTGGGAAACAGTTTTGAAGGGGAAAGAGGTCCAGAAAGGCTGGACACTTCAAGGAGGTAATCTAAAGGCCCGGGAGTACGCTCTGCCGATGCGCCACAAGATGAGCCAATGGGGACGAAGACCAG
>NW_009615788.1:15333-15575 GCF_000690535.1 Cariama cristata | reverse complement strand
GCTCGCCCGAGTTCCCAGATGGGTTCCAGATGAAAAGGATCTAATCTGCGTTAGAAAACTTTAATTTCTTATTGTTGCCACCCGTGATTTATCCACGCTGTGGAGAGGGCTTTATTCAACCGGTAGCGCTTTGCTCTGCGCCCTCCCGAGAAGGAGATGCTTAAAATGCCAGTAGTCGCTGGAGGAGTGAATGCTGTTGCTCCCAAATCTGCTGCCGCTCCCGATGAGAGGGGCCGGGGGGG
>NW_009615788.1:0-15302 GCF_000690535.1 Cariama cristata | reverse complement strand
GGCGGTGGGATGTTGCGAGCGTACTTTGAAGACAAATCCTTACAGCGTGAGCTGGAGGTTATTCTCCTGAGCTGAGATGTAGCTGAGCCGCAATGGAGATTTCTTCCCTCTGCAGCATCGGCCCTGACTACCGAATCCCGGCACAGCCCTTGGTCAGGTTTTGTTACGGAAAGCAAGTCCGGTGGGACTGGCACGAGGCTGGCTTTCGGTCAGGTGGAAGTCTCGGGCAGAGAAGGGCATGATTTGATGCTCGGACCGTTTAGGAGGGAAGTAAGAGACTGAAATACTTGCATTCTGAGATGAAAGGACTCTAGTAGGGTCTTCAGCTTTGGAAATCCCTGTTATTTTTTGTGTTGGTTATGATCTTGTATTCTGTACCTTAATAAATCTGAAAAAAAGGCCTCGGACTGTTCCTTCCATCTTTTGTACAGACCATTTACCATATACTAAGTGCTTGTTAGAAGTATTTTGGGGAATATGATATAAAAACCCTGCCACACCTAAAAGCTATTCTGCTTTATTTCTATTTGGAATGGAGCAGAGTGGAAAAAAGCTTTCCAAGAAGTGATAAAAGGCCACGGCTTGGGTTCTTGGCCTCGCGCATTAGTAGATCTGAAGGCCTAAAGTACTGCCGTGTTGCTAAACAGGTACAGAATATGTGTTTTTTCATACTGGTTTCTGGCAACCTGCAGTTAGGCTAATCTCGTGCTTCTCGCCGCTGAGAATCTTTTCGACAGCTAACGCGAATATTTTGTTTGTCTTCTAGGTTTTCGTTTCAGTGTGGTTCTCCTCTCTGTGGCAAGGGCTGCCTTTTGAAGCAGCACATTCATTTTCCCCTTCAAGCACCATAAGTCTCGTTTGCCAGCTTCAGAACCATGGCAACAGAAGAAAAGAAGCCAGATGCAGAATCCACCAAAACACAATCTACTCCTTCCTCCTCAACCAATCAGAGCAAGGTGTGTGTGGGGCTCCGAACAAAATCCGTGTAAATGCACATGGCAACTACCTGCACATTCAACAGGCGAACCAGATTTAGAGAATTGAATTCTCATCTAGATTGAGATCTCCAGATTTCTGCTTCTGCTGTTGTCTCAAGCTGAAAACGTGCTGAGGATTTTCTGGGAAAAGCGGATGGAGTACAGCCTCTTCTGTAGTGCTAGGGACTTTATGGTTTTGTGGAAGTGCTTGCTAATGAAATACGTCTTGTCACTTTGAGCGTTAAAAGGGCAGGTTGGTTGTATCCTTGGAATGCCTGGAGGTGACTGGAGAAACGGTGAATCTATGATCGTAGTTGCAAAGTGAGGAAGCAGTCATTCAGATTCTTTGAAGCCTGCAGACGCTCAAAGGAGATCTTATTGTCCAACCATGAAGCCTTTGCAAAGGGTGAAAAGGGAAAATAAAAAGGAATTTTAAGGGTACAGAGGAATTGGCCTGTGATTTAATTCATGATAAGGATGAAAACTGCAAACGCTTTTAAAAGCACTACACAGATCAATACCAAGAGTATTATTTTGATCTATCGAGCACTTTATGGTTCGACTGTTGAATTACTCTCACCTGTTGGAATGGATGGAATTTGTATGAAGGATGAGTTGGTGTTGTGCATGCAACAGTAAGGCACTACTGGCCCCAGACAGTGAGGGTGTTTGTTTTGTTGTTTTTGGAATTTGGAGAGGAAGGGAAGTAAATGTTGGAATCTCTGTTATGGTGAACGTCCATGCAGTCCATTGCTGTGTATTGACCCAGTCTGATACAGAGCTTGTCACTGAGATACTTAATTTGGAATTTATTCAACTCATTCATATATATTTTTCTTACAGCCTGCGCCAGTAAAACCAAACTATGCTCTAAAGTTCACATTAGCAGGACATACAAAGGCAGTCTCATCAGTAAAGTTTAGTCCTAATGGAGAGTGGCTAGCCAGCTCCTGTAAGTATTGCTTTCTTTTTATCTCGTCTAAAGCATGCAAATGTGGGCCTTGGAGAACTGCTTGTCTTTAGCGTTACCTTCATCAGATGGAGGAGGGATGTAGTGTCATGATTTTTGTTAAAAGGAGCAATACTAAAGCTGTCAGTCTTTGGGATAATCTGCTTTAAGCTTTTTAAGTTCTGTTGCTTTGAACACTGGATCTTCTATGCGTTGCCAAGTTGGAGAGTCCTCACGTGTTCAGCTTTCTTTATCGGGCAAATGGGCAAAACCAAACACAGGATTCTTTCCCTGTGCAAAGGAAACCCTTGTGCTTTTCTGTGTTACTAAAGACATAACTCAAGCTTTTAGATTAAACTTTGTGTACAGTATCTGCAGGCAAAAGCTTAGCTCTGGGAAGTAAGGAAGGTAGCTTTGCGCTACTAGACTGGACTGTAGAGTGTGGCATGGAGGACTGGCTATGTGCTTCTGTCCTGTGTGCCTGTGGTGTTTAATCAGTTTGATTACTCCAGTGAAATGTGCAGAAGGTTATTACAAACAGTGTTTCACTACTTGCTTTCTTAAGTGATAGATGAAGTCCTCTTCCTGTCAGCTTTGGTATTTCATAAAATGTTTTTGGTAGTCAATGTTGCTTGATGGCTGTCCTGTGAAAATGTGTTTATATGACTCTCAGTGATCCAGAGAGGATCGATATATAAGGAAAGGACAATTGAAAAGAACATTGTTGAGTATGATGATGAAGGCCACTCAAACATCTTCCGGACATGGGAATGATTTAGGTCTTTGACTTAACTGGAGATAGCCTTAATAAGACCAGTGCAGTGTACCATACATAAATCATTTTTGTGTTCAAGCGTCCTCACGAAAGTCCCCCCACCTCTCCCCTGCCCAGGTTTTCCAACCTCTACCTCTGGCAAATATCAACCTTTTTCTCCGGCATGTTTTGCAAGTTAACATGGATAATATGTTTGGGTTTTTGTAGGCATTAATTCAGTCCAGCTTGTGGAGTAATTTTTGTTCTTTTTGGGCAAAAGCATTTCAGCGTTCCTATGGAACGGTACTACTTTTACCACTGGCAATCTAAAACAAAAGTAGAAACCCAAGTTTGTCATCAGAGAAACAGAAGTGGCTGGAGACTCTGTGCATTCCAGGCAGTTTATGTAATCTCAGCTGCTGCAGCTTGGCAAGTATGAAACTGTTCTTTACCAATTACATATTACCTTATACACTAGGTCTGCCTGGGGAGGCTGAACTACCCAGTGTTTGCAGAGGTGTAGTTAACGTATTTCTCTCCACCTGGAAGGGACAACTGTATGTGTTAGTGCTGTTAATCTCTTAACTGACACATTCTTTTCCAGCTGCTGACAAACTCATTAAAATCTGGGGAGCATATGATGGCAAGTTTGAAAAAACAATATCTGGTCATAAACTGGTAAGTATGAGGAGATTACCGTGCACCTGAATAAGAATTTACCTGTAAAGAAATTTGCTTTCTTTTCCTCATCCAAAATTTTCCGTTCTTGGTTAGTTTGCCTTGTGTAGAAGGCTTGTTCTTCAGTTTCGTTTTGTACTTCTTTGTTTATACAGTCCTGCGCAACAGCCTGGGACTGGAATTGCTGAAGTGATACCAGGTCAGGCTGGAAACCTGGGTGAAGTGCAGGCTGATAATGGAGTACCTGCGTGCACACTGCTTAGCCATTTTCTTGAGTCCCTCCAATTCAGGAACACCAACCTCAGACATGGGGCAGTGCATTCTTGGGTGAAAATCCCTGTAAACTGTAACACCGTGTCCTGTTCCATCTTTCCGTTGTATATGGAGCAGAATGGCTTGCCTTTTAAGGAGACTGAATTTTTCTTGTGGGTTTGCCTACGTAAACACAACACTTACTCATTCTGCAAAGTTCTAAAGAAAACACAAACTCCCAAACGCTTTGGTTTTGTTTTCTAAAGTTTCTTACATGCTGAAGTTTCGTAAGCAAAAATGAAGATTTACCAAAAGAAAAACCAGTCGAATCTTGTTCTTCTCCAGCTTTTAGGGGCTCAGACCATAAAGAGCAAGCCATTTGTCATGAAGAGAAGCCACTTACTCAGATTAGTTTATATAGCATACTGTTTATGAATTCCAGGAAAGGGTTTTGGTGGCCACAGTAAGAGCTATGTGAACAAGCCACTGATGTTTTTGGAATATGTGGCTCAGCTTAAAATGAACAAGTGTCGAAGGAGCTCTTAACTCAGTCAAATCAATGAATTCCCAGCTCTCAGTGCTGAATTTTCTTTCAAGCTTTGGCTGTGAATATAATATGCAGTCTGTTTTCCATTTTCCTGTGTCAGTGAACAAACAGAGCTGAGAAGAGAATTGTTTTCCTTTGTTTTAGGGTATCTCTGATGTTGCTTGGTCATCAGATTCCAACCTTCTTGTCTCTGCTTCTGATGATAAAACTCTCAAAATATGGGATGTAAGCTCGGTAAGGGCAGAAACTATTATTTACCTTCGTTCTCCCCAGCGTTGGTGTCTTAACTCATGGTCTTCTGAGAGACAGCCTTGATGTGCTATGATGAGAGAAGGCAGAGTTTTAAGCACTGGCTCCTCTGGTAATACTCACTCTTTTTACAGTAAGCTGGTGGTTGAATGGACTGTGAGGATGAGTGAGTTACACTGCCTACTTTTGTAAGAAGGGGGATGCTTATGGGTATCATGAGGAGTCCGGTTAGCTTCTGAGAGCGCTTAAACCTTATGGTGGCAATGCAACCGCAGGCTTTATTTCTGAAAGTAGCATCTCAGATAAAACCTTTTTGTAATTTCTTGTCATAGCTCCATTGTTTTTGCTTCTCTTCCCTTTCCTTTTCTGTGATTACAATGAGAACTGGATCATTTGGTTGAATTTTGATTAGGTATGTTAAACTGCTGGGTTCTCCTGAGTTGCCCAAAGGGTTTGCAACTTGGCTGCAGTCATGAAAAATGTGGTTTTTTTTTCTTTCCTGTTGTTTTGCTGTAGCTGGTCCTCTGCCTGTCTAAATCTGGGCTTAGAGATAGTTTCTTTGTGTGCTGCACAGTGATTAACCTTAATGCAGCTTATCTGAATGCATTTATGGTCCTGAAGGATGCTGTATATTTAAGTTTGCTAAATCTTATTTCAGGGTAAGTGCTTAAAGACATTGAAAGGGCACAGTAACTACGTTTTCTGCTGCAACTTCAACCCTCAGTCAAACCTCATCGTTTCTGGATCAGTAAGTAATTATTTTTTTTTTTTCCTTTGTGCAAAGCAAGTACTGTACACCCCTGTCACCCCACACGAAGGGGACAGACAGGTTCTTTTAGGGATCATTGGCAGAATGATGACGGCACTAAATCATAGTTACAACTAAAGCTTTATTTTTTAATGGGGTACTATGATTAGTATGGCACAGAAATTATGATTAGAATGGCACAGGGTTTCTACAGGCAGAATCAATGTAGCACAATTTATAGGTATACAGAATTTATAATACAACTTAACTTATAATTTCTAATCACTTGGATTCTAACTTAACTCAAAGTAGGACTTGTAATCACCTGGACCCTCTGCAGATCAGATCTTAATACATGGTTTGCTGTATTACTATAACAATCGTAATCTAGACTTGAAAATCATATAAAATAAAACACTGTGAGTCACTCACGCAGTCCTCGGAGGAAGCAGATGATGGTGAGGGCATCCCTGGCTACCAGAGAGGTCATGGTCTTACTGTCCAGCAACAGTTCTGGTCCAGGTTCCCCGCTTAAGACTTGTAACTGCTTGATTTTGTAGACAGTGCTCTGTGTGCTGTTATGCTTCCTTGTTCTGGGGCAGGGTGGTCACCACCACGGGGTTGGCCGGGCACCTGGGGCCTTCAAGGCCAGCGAGGAAGGGAGTAATCGGCCTGATGCCCAGGAATCTTGAGGCTGGTAGGGAGGGGAAGAAGAAATCTGTGAACCAAGTAGACAAACCAAACAGGATCTTCAGGGTCTGATAGTGAGGGAAAGGGAACAAATATGTGAGCTGCTCAGTCACAGAGAATGGCTGCTTGCCTTATAAAATGGCGTTAGTTATGCTAGCCACATTACCAAGGGTCAGGAGCAGGAGATGCTAGTTGCAGTCCCTTACCATTTCAGTTCTCTGTCTTCCTCCACAAGCACAGCTTTTAGTCAGATGAACTGTACAGTGCTGCTGCTGTCTTTGCTTGGGGACACAGTCAAGCCTTTAACCCATCCTCAACGTGCAGGTTTCCTGCATGGAGAGGAAGAGTTCAGGGAGCTATGTTCCCAGTCTGTTATTTTTCTCCCTGTGTACCACTTGTGTCCTAGGCTTTCTGACGCAGCTGCAGTGCAGCTGGAGGAAGGCACATGCATCTAGTCAAGCTGTAACACCTTGCATGCCTTGAATAGGTGCATCATTAAACCACCTTGTGCATTTCTTCAATCTTCAGTTTGACGAAAGCGTGAGGATATGGGATGTGAAAACAGGGAAGTGCCTCAAGACGTTGCCTGCTCATTCTGACCCAGTTTCAGCTGTAAGTCCCTTCTGATAAATGAACGTGCTAACATGCTTATTTTGTTTGGCTGAGCTCCTCTCCTGCCTCTGTAGAGGAGCAGATTTGTGCTATAACTCTTGCTATCAAGCCCCTACACAGTGTAGTGAATGGGCTGTGGTTGATTTGCCAGTGGTCATTGCTCAATGAGAGTGAAATGAAAATGTTTTCTGTCAGATCGGTATGGATTTTGGTCCTGGGTGTGAATGTGGGGAGCAGTGAATAGTGGTGTGCCAGTCATGCCTGAGTCTGGCAGTTTGATGCTGTGGCATAGATTTGTGGTCACAACCTGTATGTCTGTTGCTTTCATGTTGTTCCAAGCTATTACTGAAGTCCAGAGCAGGGTAGTTCCATACTACACTCTGTTTCAAATCTTATTCATTTAAGAGGTGAAAGGAGCTTGGAGTACAGCAATATCCATTCAAATGAAGGAAAAACAGAGGTGTTCAACTCAATGTTTTTGAAATGAAGGAAACTGGAAAAAAATTTGAGGCTCAGATGTGCTAAACCGTGGCTGTTGTAACATGATTGTTCTGCCTTGTGTAGAAGATATTCCACGCTTAAAAATGTATGTTAGTAGTAATTATTCTTTAAAATAGCAGTATTTTGAGGTGTAGTTCAAGGCAATAAATTGATCTTAAAACATAGGTGTGGCTACATGAGAGGTTAAATTCCATGCTTTTAAAATTACAAGGTACTATCTCCAGGTTTAATACTACTATTACTTGAGCAGCTAATGCTGTCTGAACAGAGTGTCTGTGTGTTCATGTGTTCTTAGCTTCTGAAAAAACATGTATTCCAGTTCCTGATGCTTGAATAACCAGCTGTAGTTAACATCCGTCCCTCTTTATAGTTATGCCAGACAAACGAGGGGAAAGATTCTTGGTTTTGATCACGTTACCCATCTTAACTTTTGCCTTTTGTATGTCTTGTTGACTTTCTTCTTCTATTCATGTGAATTGCGGTGTCAGTAATGGAAGATAAGTACTTTCAGTGGAGCTTAAAAATTTGACCTTTATGAACATCAGTAAAGTTATCTTTCCCCTTCTATACTATTACAGGTGCATTTTAACCGTGATGGATCCCTGATAGTATCAAGTAGCTATGATGGACTCTGGTAAGTGGTCATTTCTTGTCCGCGGCACTCTTCAAACCTTTTGCATTTTAAAAAAAGGACTTTTCAAAAAAAAACTTGTAATGTTAAAATTGGAACAAAGACTTCAAAACCAATAGTAATGATTCTTGT
Organism: Cariama cristata; assembly: GCF_000690535.1. Taxonomy (NCBI): domain Eukaryota; kingdom Metazoa; phylum Chordata; class Aves; order Cariamiformes; family Cariamidae; genus Cariama; species Cariama cristata. Next base: position 7,582 of record NW_009615788.1, on the reverse strand, counting down.
GTGTTTTTAATAGTCGAATCTGGGATACAGCATCAGGCCAGTGCTTGAAAACACTGATTGGTAAGTCAGAATATTTCTTGTTTGTGCTCTTATTTTTCACTGTTAAGTTGTGACATAGATATTCTGCATCACTGCTGTGAACAGTGGCTTCCTTAAGTTCTATTTTACTGTCTTCCTACCGTTCTGTTAGTACACTGTTGTTCTCCTATCTATAGAGGAACTATCCACTCACATGAATGGAAACTTGCTTAAGCTTCGAGTGTTGTATAGTACAGATGGACAAATGAGTGCTTTCCAAAGTTTTCTGCCATTGAGCCGTGTAGTGCTTGCTGTCCAGCGATTCAAAACTGCAACGACAAAGTTTGTGCTGTTGGATGTGATGAAAACAGATAGTCTGTGACTACACAAGCTGCCTTTTTATTGCAAGATGCATGAATGCATTTTGTGAACATAGCCGATAAAAGGAAACCACCTGTTGGGCATATGTTGCCTAGTCCTTCATATTCTTATAAAACATTATATAGACAAGTTATATGGTGCTACAAATCAGTGGCATGTATTCTAATATAATGATTTTTAAAAGGTAGAGATACAGTCTTGCTCTGCTAAGTGCTGATTCAAGGAAGGAAAGTTTGGTTACAAAGGGTTATTTAAAATGTTTGTGAGCAAAATGCTTAATATCCTTTTCTTAAATTAATGGAAGCAATCACCTTTCCTACATCTCTGTTTTTCTTCATGTACCAAGGGACAGCAAATTATTGTCAAAAGAAATTCTCTGTCAATGAAACAATATAACTGTGTACTATTTAATATTGCTTTTATTTTTGCTGTAGATGATGATAACCCTCCTGTGTCTTTTGTGAAATTCTCACCAAATGGCAAATACATACTAGCTGCAACTTTGGACAAGTAAGTATTAAAAAGAAATTGAGGGCTTTTCTTGTGTTTGAGTATCAGATAAAACTTTATTTTGCTGCTCTTTAGCTATCATAGTAATGATACTACACAAGTTCGTATATACTATCAAACTTGAAAAGCCTGCAAGGTGTTGTGCTTTGCTAATGGTACAGACAGGACTTTGTTCTTCTTAAAGTCTTGATGCTGCTTAGCGACTGCAGCACCCATTCGTTCCTTCTTGTACCTTTCAAAACCTTAGCGTTTCCTTGCATTAGTGATACAATTCTTTTGTAACCTTGAGAGACAGAAAACTTGGCCTATAAAAGACTGCAATATATAAATAACTTTGTGTAAGGCATAAAAGCAGTGCAGGTGTGCTGTTTGTATTGAGAATGATTCACCTGGAGAACTTCCATGCATCTACTAAGAAGGGATTAGCTGGTCTGTCATCTCCATTCACAGACTGTAATGATGCTGTTGCTTTCGTGAGACCTCCCTTTCCTAGGTCATGAGGCAGCTGCCCTCCCTGTCTCAGCATCTTTGTACAAAAGATACCACAGACTGTTGCCTGCCTTTTTCAACTATCAGTGAAAAGCACAGAAAGCCCTGGGGAAGAGAAGGGGGACTATCTTGCAAGCTCTGATGGTAGCCTGGGTATCAATACAGATGGTCTGTATTTGGAAATGCATGGGGCTTGCTTAATCTGTGGAAGAGCCTCGTACTTGACTGAAACAGGTGACTCGCTTCATGTCCAAATCGTATTCAGTGGTGTGCTTATTCACTTGCTCTGCACTGGCTTAGGCTTGAACAAGTTGAGGATGCCTCAGTCCAGTGTTTACTCCCCTAAAACACTCTGGTGCAGGCCTGCGAGTTGAAAAATTAGGGCAGTGTGTGTGTATTTTGATCTGTATCTACTTTCAACAGGATTTGATTTTAAAACAGCTGAGGGAGAGGGGATGGTTTCTTGAGCATTCCCTGATTCTAGTAGGTTTCTCACTGCAAGAAAGATGATGTCTAATAAAATCTGTATGAATCGTTTGGATGCACTGGGAGTTGGGGATTGTGTGCCAAACCACTTCATCCTCTCTCACTGTAATTTGTCTGTTATTCTGCGCATTTCCCTAGTTGTCTGGTCATTATTTATAAAGAAACTTGCAGGTGTGGGGAAACATTTAAATATGCTATTTTTTTGTGGAGGAGAATGTGAATGGCATGGCAGTAAAATTGATACTTGGGGGTTAATTAATGCTGCATTCTGAAGCCAGGCTAAAGTGATCCATGTAGACTTTAAGAACTCTGGTATGGAGAAACTTTTTCTGCTGCTAGGAAATTGTCAGATAAAAAACCCCAAGAACTAAAATACTTGTTTTTCTGTTGTTTTCTAGCACTCTTAAACTTTGGGACTACAGCAAAGGAAAGGTAAAGAAATCCTGTCTTACTATGTAGACTTGACTAAGCTTATAGGAAAATCTGGATTTCATATGTGCTTTTCAAACTTGCTTAATGTATTATGAATACTACAGAAAAAAGTGTTAGTACCCCTTTACTGGAGAGGACAAACTTTTAGCAGGGCTTGTTGCGGTAGGACAAGGGGTAATGGTTTTAAACGAAAAGAGGGTAGATTTAGACTAGATATAATGAAATTTTTTACAATGAGGGTGGTGAAACACTGGAACAGGTTGCCCAGAGAGGTGGTCAATGCACCACGCTGGAAATGTTCAAGGTCAGGTTGGATGGGGCTCTGAGCAACCTTATCTAATTGAAGATGTCCCTGCTCATTGCAGGGGGGTTGGACCACATGACCCTTAAAGGTCCCTTCCAACCCAAACCCTTCTATGATTCTGTGACTAAAGATGCCTTTGGGGGGAAAAAGAAAAAAAGGGCTCCTGCATAGCCCTGAGATGTTGAGTAAAGCTATAGTTTTGCATTTTTCTCTTCATGAACAATTAGTTGCTGTTGCTGTCTTTCTCTGTGGTAATGTGGCAAATTTAGGGCTTTTTGGTTGTTTGTTGTTTTTTTTCCCCTTCAAATTTGTTTAGTGTTCTAGGGCAGAGATGCCCTCTGCATCCTCTAGATAAGTTGGTAGGGTGGGGAACACAGGCAGACATATTTAGTCTTTTCTTCCAAGAGAGTTTGTCCTTGACTGAGAAAACTGCCTCCCAGCTGTATTAATGTCTTGTGGCTCTTCACTTCCAGTGCCTGAAGACGTACACAGGACACAAAAATGAGAAGTACTGCATATTTGCAAATTTCTCCGTTACTGGTGGAAAGGTTAGTGTTTATTTAAGATGCCTTTTACCCATGTGCAGTTTTTACTGCTTTTCTCTGTGGAAGAAACAGGAGTTTGGGGATGGAAACCTACTTTGGTGGGTGCTGGTTCACAGGTGCCATAGTACAGTGGGAGAAGGGGGTGTCCTAGGAAATCCCCTCTGAGCACCTCTGGTGTCTGTGTCTCTAGGTGGACGCACTGTCCCACTGCAGACTCCTGCCACTGCAGCAGGAGAAAAGGGCTTTCCTGCAGCAGGAGAGCAACTGCTTGTGCATCGGTTTGCATAGCCACGCAGCAGTTGGCCATCAGACAGTCGGTTGGTGTGTGCTGGTTGAGGTGCCAGAACAGATCAGCAGAGATTAAGTCCAAACACAGAACCACCTCAAGCTCCTCTTGCTCCATTAGTTTTCTTCCTCTGGTATACGCAGGGTGGAAAAAAGCTTTCTGCTGCCTGTATACGCTGAATGGAGGCTGAGAGAGAATGAACTGCATCAAGCAGTCGTATGATGTTAGAAGTTCCCTTTCATGTGATGACAAATCTTTACTGAATAAGAGCAGGTAGATATAGATGAGGAGAAAGATTAAAAATAACTGTGTGTTTTCTCTGCCCCTCCAGTGGATCGTGTCCGGTTCAGAAGACAACCTGGTTTACATTTGGAACCTTCAGACAAAAGAGATTGTACAGAAATTACAAGGACACACAGGTGTGGAAGAGGATTTTGGTTTTATCGATGGAATATCCCTCCTGTCAGCTTGTAATGAGGGCTTAGCTTGAGCATTTTCTCTCTGATGTTTAGTTTTGACTGTCAGACCCATAAATTCTTGACTGGCTGAAGCTTAATTGGACCCTAGGACTCCTTTTTATGAAGGGTTTTTTATGGGTATTGCAAGTGTTTATTCTTTCATGGTGAGAACTTTGCCATCGACTTACAAAAGTCTTCCTTGAGTTCAGGACTGGTCGAGATATTTAAGTGACTCATAGTATTAGTGACTTTCAATTGCCTGTTAACACCTTCCAAAGCTGCAGTGCTTGAAAGGATAAGGACTGGTGTAGTCATGCTGTTTGTAAATGTCTGTACTTATGCCTGTTCTTGAAGGTAGAGTTGAGTATGTATGGAGGTGTCACCTGATGGATATTTCAGTCTGAATCCCATACAAGAGCAGTACTTTCACTGTACCAACTAGAAGGAATTGTGCTGTGGAATCTAAGCATGCTTATTCCTTTGCAGGACCATTGATTTGGACTGTAAGCGGGGGCAGTGGCAGCAGGTTTTCATTTTCAGGCTAGGGCAAGGCTCTGAAGATGAAGTGCTATCTAAGCATTGAATAGGACGTTGGAAATACCTTACATGGAAAGAAAAAAACTGATCTGGGTTTTTATTAGCTGTGTCTGACATAATATGCCAAGAGTTTTGCCTGTGAAGTAAGCAAGAACTGGAATCTAGAGGGTTGTCACATCTTGAAACCTGTCAAACACTTTGCTACTCTCAATTCTTTTTTGCTAGTGTTTCCTCTCACAGGGAAGCAATATTTGGAAAATATTTATGAATAATGTGTTTGTAATTCTGCTACAAGGAAATAGTAACTTGGCTATGCTGTTTCAAAATGCAGCAGCAATATACGTTCTTTTTCATAAATGCCTGCTATGAACCAGATTGCATTACTGTAAATAATGATATTTGTCTATCTTTTCTCTTTGCGTAGATGTTGTAATCTCAACAGCTTGTCACCCAACAGAAAACATCATTGCATCAGCGGCACTAGAAAACGACAAAACAATTAAACTGTGGAAGAGTGACTGTTAAACGTTCCAGTATCACTTTAGAGACTGTCAGGAAAAAATGTTTTTAAAAAAATTATTAAAAAACCACATGAGAATAATAAATCCAGTTTGGCAGGAAACCTGAAGAATATTTGATAAAGTGGTTTCTGTTAGTCTTGGCCCAAAGAAAACGTCTTAGCTCTGCTAGAACCGGGCAACGTGGTGGAAAAAAAAAAAGATGCAGTGTCTCCTTTTCTTGCCTAATCTTTTGGCAGACAAATGGATCATTCTGACATCGTGTTAGAAGTGTCAGCCTTGTATTGGACACCCCAAAGATACTGTACTTTATGGTGGCATTACTTCTGGGCACTGTTGCTGCTTAAGGAAGAGCTGCCAGTCTACTTTGTAACAGTAAGTTAAGTCACGAGCCTAGAGATGTGTGGAATTTTTTTTTTTAAATGTCTAATTTTTTATTTTTTTTTTCAGAATGTAGCTTCTAGTCACTTGGGAAGTTTCTGTATTGTTTTAAATAGGAGTACTGCATCTTTAAGGGTGCTTCATTTTAAACACTCAACTCAAACTTTGTGACCAAATAAAACCATGCAGTTCCAGATTTCCCTCCTCCTGCCCCTGACTTGACTCCTGTGGTGAAATCTCCTCTTACCTTCTGTATAGTTGCTTACCTCTTGTTACGTGTGTTTAATAGATGCTGTTCTAGAGCAAAGTTACAGTTCTTCTGTTAACCATTAAAATGAATCCTGCTTGTAGTTGTTCTCAGCATATTTTAATTTTTTTCTCTCCTGATTATAAAGCAAGCTCACAGAACACTGTAAAGTTATTTCAATGTAAAAAGAAGAAACCCAGAATTTTGTATCTTGAAAATCCATCGTATGAAACTGTATTGATAATGGCATGACTCTGTATCTATTTCAGCGTTGGTATTTCTTTCCCTTTTTGTCATACCCATGTGGTATTTACACATGCAAAAAAAAATACCATATGCCATAATAAAAAGGTGGGATTTTATGTGTATGCTTGTGGTAAGAGTGTACTGATGTGAAGTGTCGGTGTCCAAAGAAGCTTCCCTTAAAAACACCTTCAGAAGGAAGTATTTCTGTAGCAGCCCCTTTGAGTGAGGAGGAGGGAGCAGTGTGGTGCGTTACATCTGTTGTGAAGATGATAGTAAGTCAAAATTAGTTTAAAGAAAGTAAGAAGATTGAACTGAAGGTGTCCTCAGCAGAGGCAACATTAGTACAAACCCTCACAGAGAGCTTTAGCTAAGGGGAAAGGAATCCTGCTGCCCTCCCCGTGCGGATGGGACAGGGCAGGCTGAGTGATGGTCCAAGATTTAGCTTGTGCTGGTTAAGAATGGCATTGAGGCACAACTTTTATTGCACCCAAAGGGTTGTGCTGTAAGGGGATGTTTTGTTCCTGGTGAAGGAAAAATATTATGGTGTGGTTTTTTTTCTTTGTATCGAGCTTATGTGCTTGATAATAACTGAAAATCAATTGCAGGAAAAACTTCTCTAGTGGCTGCTCGGAGACTGCCTTGCTTTACCCTTAGAGAAGATGACAGCTGCAAGACATGAGGTATAGCTTTTCTTTTTAAAATATAAAAATAGAGTTCATGTTGAGCTGGTGCTAAAATGACTATTAAGAATATCACTGTCTTTTTGAGGTTTTTCACTACTCCCAGGAAAGGACACTGTGTCTCTAGACTTAGTGAGTGTCACTGCTGAAAAAAATGATGAAGAAATTGATTATTTCAGTCTTTTTCTCACAGGCCAATGAAACTTTTCAATTGCAAGATGTGGCTGTGCTGCTTTACCAGTGGGGAGAAGCCAGTGTCTCACTCCAGCAAAGCATTTTTACATAGATTCAAAAATGCTTTGTGGCATAGTACTTGCCATGTATCTGTGTTTGTGTGAGCAGCTTTGCTTGCCCAGCTGTGCTGTGGCTTTCCCTGCCCTCTGAGCCCAAGAGCTATGGAGAAGGGAGATGGTTTCCCTGCTATCAGGAGGAAATGTCCTGAACAGGGATATTTTCCCCCAGACTGACGAGCCCTGATGTAAAGGATCTACTAGAAAGCTGTCCTTTGTAAATGTGTTTAAGTCCTTAGTATCCCACCTGGAAATAACGCTGGGGCCTGTTGGTATGAGCTCTACTTAGCTATAATTATATCCAGCCCGGCATGTCAGTGGTGGTTTGACGGCCAGGATTAGCTAATCTTGTAAAGCTCGGTACTGAAGACCAGGTTTGTGCCATGGCTGGGCTGGCTCTCCCTTCTGTAGTAGGAGAGATGGAGCTTTGCTTGTGTCAGGTGCAGCCTGACTGGGGCTCGGCTCTGCTGGGAGCTTTTAGGCTGAGGGGAAAAGGAGAATCTGGGTGAGGAAAGAAACCGGAAGGAGCTGGGTTTTTTAGGGATCCCCCCCGAAAAAACATGGTTAGATGCCACGAAGTAGGTGGCAGTGCCTTAACCGTATGCGTGTTGTACAGGCCACGGGGGCCTCTTCCATCCTTATCAAGGGGAGTGCTAACCTTCTCTCCTTTCATACAACACACGGCAGCGCCTCCCTATGGCCGCATTTAAACCTCCCTCAAGCTGCTTCTACACAGGATTGTGTGAGGAAAAATTTCGCCTTTTCTTCCTTCTC
>NW_009615787.1:769-22855 GCF_000690535.1 Cariama cristata | reverse complement strand
TGATTCTATGATGTTTATAGGCTCCTTGCTTAGAGAAAGGACAATATTTACAACTAGCAGCTTTGGATTGCTTTCAGTAGTATAATTCTTAACCTAGTAATTTCAACTAAACTACATTTGAGTAGTTTACTTGGCAACCAACAACGTTGTTTTAGAAAACTTTAGGCCACCGTTACGTATGAAGATGTGCTGTCTTCACTGGGCCTCTTTATATTGGTCTGAGGTACTGTAACAGGCATGAAGGGGTTTAATACTGAACCTGACCAAGATTCCTTCAGTGAAGCAACAGTCTTAACTGTGTTCCTGACTGAAATAAGGCAAAAAGTGCATCTGCTAAAGCCATCATTCTCCCCTTTTAAGAAAGGGAAAAATTTACTTCATGCTTCCTCTAAAGCAGGTTCTTAAATTAGTAACCACAGTGATCGTTCTCATTTGAGAATAGTGTTCTTGATTACATGTGACATTTCTCGGTTGAGGATATCAGTGTTTTGCAACTTTTCATAGTAGCATTAGTAAGAAACTACGGTGTGATATGAACCTAGCACTTTCTTGCAGAAGGGTACTTTCAGTATAGCTATGAGTCATTTGAGAAGAGATTTTTAAACAATGTAAAGTCCCGATTTGAAGAGTGAAATATTAATAAATTACTAGTTTTATGTAAGTATAATTCATTATGATAAATAATGCAGAGTAATTTTTTTTTCTTTTAACAGTGAAAGCACGAACTGCCCAATTAGCCAAAATAAAGTGGGTTATAAATATTGTATTCTACGTCTTACAAGTAAGTAAATATTTTATTATGAATACAAATTACTAAACCAAATCCTCAGTAGTGTTACAATTCTCTCCTGCATTTATAGGCTGATGGTTAGTCACACAGGTGTTTGACATTCCAATGGCATGGTGCATGCCAAACTTGGAAGCGTTTCTTGAAATAGAAGGGAGCGATGTTGCTGATAAGGTCTGGTAGTTGTAGATGGAAAGAGTTTTGAGTTTCATTTTAGCTCTGTGTTTCTGGTTTTGAGATGACAAGATAGGAGTTTGTCTTAGCTCTTTAATCACTGGGGTTTTTTTTCATTTTTATATGGCACTGGATCCAGGAAAGTTCCGATACATGCAAATATATGTTACTTATGTTTTTGAAAACAAAATATGCTTTTGCTGAGGATGCAAATCTCCACTTACAGCTGCCACACATTTCCCCACGGTGCCTCATCAGATTGTCTCTGTAGTTCAGACTTGATGCCAAAGAATTATCTGCTACTAAGGATGATAGTGGTCAACGTGAAGATGTCCTTAGGGTAATGTTAAAGCCAGTTGGATTCCTAGCAGGCAAGGATTACGGCTAAAAGCAGTCATCAGAATTTAACAATTACTATTACTATGTTTGTCTACGCTAGATTGGAACCAGGGTCTCAAAGCAAGCAGGATTTTCCAATGTCTCACTGCTACCTTTGAGTATTGTTATAAATTTAAGGTCATGCTGAGTTTAAAAATATTTTGAACTTGCTTAAGAACAATGTAATATAACAAAGAAACTATTCCCTTTAATTACAATTTGCTATTTACTGTTTCAGAATAGCGGTGGAAATGTACTTTGATGTGTATTATTATCCAAGCTAATAAAAATCTCAATTCTAGGCTGCCTTGATGGTCTCTCTGATCTGGAAGTACTATTCTGAGCCAGTCACAGTGCTTCCAAGCAAATGGCTTGCTCCGTTGGAGCGCTTGGTGGCCTTTCCTACGGGGGTGGCAGGTAAGGACTGCACATTGGAAAAAAACACATTTCCCAAGGCCATGCGGATGCTAACAATGTAGTGACGAAGAGCATACACAGATTAAAAGCACCGCTTCTGTACGTTTCTTCTAACTCCCTTAATGCAGGGAGGAGTTTCAAACACTTGGTTAGCTGTTTCCTATGTATTCAATTCTTTTTCATTTAACTGGCAACAAAACAGGCTGTTTGTCATTTTTATTTCTTCTGAAACAGAGCAGCTTATATTCAATTCTTTTTCATTTAACTGGCAACGAAACAGGCTGTTTGTCATTTTTATTTCTTAGCAAACAGAGCAGCTTTATCTTTATATGGAATAGAGTCTGGAGAAGATTTCAAATTAGAAATATTTTTACATTAAGGACACCACTGAAATACTAGAATTGGATTTAAAAACAGGCAAATACTTCATAGGTCTGTATCGCTTACATGTGTTTCTTATAAATTGCTGGTGTTTCATAGTAGTGTAACTCCAGAGCGATGAAGTATGCTCTCTCTTGGCATTTTGTCTTGTCTGTTCCCAGCCTTTTTCCCATCGCACTTCTGTTGCATTTTTACCTACTTAAATCCTTCTCTTTTGGGCAGTTTTAACGAATTAATGATCAGAATGGTATCACAGGTTGTAGACACCTGTTTCAGAGTGAAAAGTGTGCTGGCTTGATACTAACGGGATAAGTAGGCCGAAAGAGGACAATGTAGTGTGGAAATTTACCTTCAAGCTAAAATGCTGCTGGTGAATCTTCATATTAGGCTTGCAAGTCCTAACTGCCTTAGAAGGAATTCCAAAATACTTTTTCGGAATTGTATGTTGTTGTATCTTTAATAGCTGTCTAGAGAATGATTTGTATCCAGCATGCTTGCTGGACAAGAGAAGAGTCTGCTTCTGTGCAGGGTCGGGGATTTACATTTTGGAGGAAATTTAGTTTTTACCTTGCTCGAATCTTGAATTTAGGTTCTAGCAAAGTATTCTGTTACTTGCCAAGCCTTTAACTTCAGCACCTTAGACATTTTCTGTTAGGTACGTAGCAAATGTTTGTAGCCATCAGGTTGTATGTATATACCACACTTCAGCTCATACTGATGTTATTTGGTACTCTTTTCCCCAGAAAATCTTCAGGTTTTCTCAGGACCAGCATGGATTAGCTGCCATTCCTTGCAGAGAGACATTTGTGTACAAAAAGAAAGATGTTTTGTTCCTGTTCACCTCATAACTCCTTAAGTTTCATTTTTTACACTTCCAAAGTTGTTTTCAGACACGTGTGTGCTTCAGCGTTATTAACGTGATGACTTAAATCGTGTTTTCTCTCTCTTTCAGGTGGTGTTGGAATTACATGTTGGCTTGTGGTTTGTAATAAAGTTGTAGCTATCATGCTACACCCTTTCAGCTGAAGGAATCCCAGTAATCCATGGAGTCCTCAACTACATTTCCATTGTCACTGTTTTAAATGAATAAAATAAAAAAAAAAAAAAAGAACTGTTGTCATTCATGAGACTAGGTCTGAGATAATCTTTGTTACTTCATTTGGATATGAGTCACTATTCCTTTTGATTTATTTTGTCTTTCCTTAGTTTGTTTTTCAGTTTGGTGGTCAGTTTTCAAATACCACCGTTATAGAACCTCACTTTGTGTCTGTTTTGACAAGTATGAACACTGATTCATGGCAGAACTGTAAGACTTTGTCGTGACATATATTCACCAAACTCTGAAAGTGTTGGATTTGTATTTTTAAGTTGGAAATGCACCGGCATTCGGAATTCATTTGGGAGCTTTGCTGTTTCTTTGCTGAATCATATGGTAGTTTCACCCAAAGGTGGGATTATATTTGGTGACAAGTGGTACTAGGGGATAGAGGTAGGTGGTTTGGTTGGCTTAGGGTAAAACAGAATTAGTTTCCTCCTTGTTATTTTTTTACACTAGAATTGGTGTATTCTTGGGCTGGCTTAGAAAATGCATTCTTGATATATACACAGAATCAACTTTTTATCTCTTAAGAGACTCACTCAGTTGCCAAATACATGGATGGTGGGGTACTTTTTCCTCCCTGACTTAAAATTTATTGGGACAGTTGCATTTTTTCCTACTTGTATTGATAACTGACCTTTCCTTCCTTGACATTTTTTCTGCTTCCCAAACTGAGTGAGGATCACTGACACTATTTCCTTCCACGTTTTGGGAGGAAAGCTCTGGCCAATCTTCTCCAGCTCCTGGTTAATAAAGAGAAGGTAGGAGACAGTGCTGTTCCTTCAGCAGATGACATTTCTGAGGACTTTAGTGTACCCTAAAGACAGTCCAGGATAGCCCGAACCGGCTAGGTAAATGTAAAAAGGCAAATTAGTGATTTAAATGTCTAAAGTAGTAACCAAATTGTAGCAAGCATGAGGAGGAGGAAAAACAATTTTCTGTTTTGGAGTAAATCCTTGGTGTATTTAGGTACAGGAAACGGCCACAAGATTTGAATTTAAAGGAGGACAGAATTCTTCCTAGTACTGTGCCTGTAGCATAGTGACAAAGTTACGTTACCTTCCATGCTGCAGTGATCTGCAACCCTGTCCTTGCTGCCCTATCAGAGAAACGGGTGGGTTGATAAAGTTCTTGTTCCGTACCTCTTTTTTTCTTTTTTTCTTTTTTCTTTTTTGACATGAGCCTGAACAAAGCTGGAGGGGAAACCTTCCCCTCGTCAGCTGGGCTTTGGTGAGGCTGGGTCAGCTTCCTGCTCCGTACAGTGGAATGCGGCTGTTGTGTAATTTCAGGTCCTTTGCTTTCCTGCGGGCAGGAAGGGGTGCACGTCCCTCCGTAATTAGCGCTGCATTTAGAAAGCAGTTCAAGAGGTCAGGATACATTGTGTGTACATATGCATGAAATGTTTTTTTTTTTTTAAAAAAGGTTAATTTAAAAACAAATCGGTTTGATATTACGGATTACATTTAGCCAACATGAAAATGGATGTATTAAATATCAAGAAAAAAAATGTTGTGATTGACTGTTATGTGTAATTGTGGTTTTATTAATGAAATAAAGCTTGTCAACCCATCTCAAGTTTTCTAAGCCATTTTTCAAAGTCTATTGCTGTTCTCCCCCCCAAAAAAAACCAACCCAACCCAACACCCCCCCCCATGTTCTTGCATACGGAGATACTGTTGGAATCGATGGGACTAATTTATTTGTAATTTTTTTTTAAGTATTTGGGACATTATTTAACTATGTCATTGACATACTTCTGAATCTAAAGATGTAGCTAATGATATTTCTACTTACCTTGTTAGGAAGTTTAGCACAGTGAAGTCATCATTTCAAATCTTCACGGTGGCGTTTGCTGTTTATCCACCCTTAGCGTGGGGTCATTAGACCCGCGGTTTGTTGGCTGCTCCAGTCAAACACTGGGGCGAGCAAGGGCAAAGAGGCTTTTGGTCGCCAGTCAGTACAAGCAGGAGCGCGGGGTTAGGTCTGGGTGTTTGCTCTTGGCTTTGGGAGAAGGGTAAAGGCATTGCGGAGCAGAAACACCTTCTCTGACGGCATGAAGTCATGCTTTCAAACCTGCCCACTGTACAGCTTAAGCACTACCTCCAGAAAAACCTTTGAAATTTTGAAAAGAAGCCTGCCCACTGTACAGCTTAAGCACTACCTTCAGAAAAAGCTTTGAAATTTTGAAAAGAAATATCCTGCAAGGAGGTTCAGATCTAAATGCCTCAACCACCTTTAAAAGCTTTTGCAGTGTAATGTTTTGAACTTTTTTTTAAGTCCTACTGCCTTTTAAAATTAATAGAATACACATAATTTTCCCTAACTTCACATCATTTTAGCAAGCGTTTCGTGAATTACTATGAAGAACAAAACATAATCCTCCTACCCTCGCTTATGTAACCTTAAACGCAGGATTTTTAAAGGCTTTTGGAGAACCGGGTATGCCTGACTTCTCCGAAACAATAGTTTACTCTTGCACATTCATCTTTGGATGTCAGCTGTGGAAGTTACCAGGCAAACTGCTTTGATAAGTTCTAACAGTGGAAAAGAATGAAGCTTTAGAGCTTTATAATGCTAGTGAAAACAATGTAATAGCAAATTACTTTTATTATGTGTGAATTCTAGAAGCTGTTTCAGGAGTGAAGAAAATAAAAAATTGTTTTATTGCATTGTTGGTACTAACCCAATAATGAGCCTTAGGAAAGCAGACTGCTCACTTCAGCTAGCTAACAAATAATCAATCAGCTTCAAAACTCACACTGCGGAGAGGATGCAAAAAACTGGAAATTACAAAACAAAGACTAACTTGGACACCTGCTAACAGGTAGAAATGTCGTAATTGTTAAGGCACTCCTAGTAAGACGCATATGCGTGCACATGCAGGCACACGGACCAAGGAGGGAAGAATGTTCCTTTGTGACAACTGATTCAACTCTTGTTTTGGAAAAATCATTGCAAGAAATGGTCAGTACTTGTAAGGTTGAATATGCATTTAATAAAGGTAAAAACATTTTTTAAAAAATATCTTAAATTATCCGTATTTCTAGAGTAAAGATAAGTTATAAGTTAACTAAATATAAAATACAATAATCAGTTTGTGTATTCTCAAGAGGTTACTTATAACAACTTCATTAGTGTCAGATGCTTTACGTTATGAACTAGGAGGGGTGGTTTGAAATTTGGCTTGTGTAACCCTCCATACTTTCCTTTCTCTTTCTTCATTACTCTCATGTCAGAACGGGAATGGTTGTCTCTCCAAACATAGCCTGGTCCGACGCGGTCTTTCATTAACAGATTTCACCAAATGTCGTTTGAGTGCAGCCTTCCGCTTCAGAACTCTCCTCCTGCCTTGTTTTGGGAACTTTACCAAAAGATGGTTCATATGGCCCAAAGGAATTTTCCACTTTGGATTCAGCTGTTTTACTGCAGTCCTGACCTGCATGTCTGCCGTTGCAAAGGCTGCCTTTTTTTGGTTTTGTACCTGATGTAAGAGGCCTGTGATGCAAATTCTCAGTGGCTTCTGAGAATATGTCTTTTTTTTGCAGCTTAATAGTTTTCTGTCTTGGATCTGGAGTTACACATTTACTCCCAGCCTTCTCACTGTTCCTTAGCTGCTCATCTGGCTTTTTTTCTTCTTTTTCATAGTCTTCCACTGCATCTTCCTCTTGATTGTTCTCTTTTACACCATCACTTAGAGAAGTTTGTTCAGTTTTCATCAGTTTTTTCACCTTCCGTTTAAGCAAGTCTGACTCTTTTAGTTTTTCTTCCATAAATTCCAAATAAACGTGTTCTTCTATCGGTTGTCTGCCCTTCCTTAAATACTCTAAAATGAAATATTGTGGGTTTTAGGAATGTTCTTAAATTGCCTAGGGCCATAAAGACTCATGAAGCATTAATGACAGCAAGTTTCACTTCCTTATTTCATTGGTTAAGTTCTTGTTATTGATGGGTTATGACAATGCTATTTACTGATACAACAGGATGGGGCAAGATTTAAACAAGATCATTGTGCCAGTGAATCCAGGTAAATATTTTTACCTTTTTAATTATTTTTAACTCCATTAAATAAATTAGCATGCAAATATAATCAGTAATGGCTAAATATAAAGCCAGAAAAGTCATGTACAACGCAACAGAGAAACCACTTGAGATCTGAACTCTAATTGTAATTTTCTTGCTTGTAAATGGAACTTAAATATATGAATGATTTTCTTTCCCTTAACTGACAACACAGTTGCTTGTTGCATGGAGCAGAATATACTGCAACTCTCCAACCTGTAAATGAGTTGGCTTCACTTTTTAGCAGAAAAAGGTACGGGTGTACCGAATGCCTACAGTAAAGACATTTGTCTGCTGCAGGGGACAAATTGTAAAAGGTTCTGTACTTTGGAGAGACTCGAAGAGTACCTCCAAAATGAGGTAGAGTCCAAGCGTAAAGGAGAAGCATGAAGTTGCAGTAACTAAAATAGCCAAGTAAGACTTCAGTAAGTTAGTCTAATGTCAGGAGTGAGAGAAAGTTGGAAGAGAGACTGACAGGCAGAGAAGAGAGATTCACAGGCAGAATCAGAAGACCTGTGTTTTCTGACAATTTTAAAAGGGGATTTCAAAGACAAATGATGACTTTGGTTATCCGGTGGGGTCTGGAAAGACTGCAGGCTGAAAAGGCAGAGTACAAAACACAGGAGTTAACGCATTCGAGACTACTAGCTCTGTTACGGATCTAGTCAGAGACCTCAACAACCTGTTTCACCTTCGTAAATGTGTGACCCTTAGGTCACGTAATATCTCCTACCATTTGTGAAGTATTTAGCACAGTGGCATTCAGACCTTGGTTCTTTCTACAGGCCTTACTATAACGAAAATAACATTAATATTTTTAGAAAGAAAAACTCAGATAAAGGAATAGATGCACAGGCTCCTTTTTTCTTCTGTTCTGTAGGATTTCTTCAAAATAAAGGTGTTTACAGAGGAGTCCCTTGCATATAGCTTTTATATGAGAACACGGTCAATGGCTGAGATTAACATATAATGAGGAGATACTCCCAGCCCTTCAAGAAGTCCTTTTCCTTTCTCAGCAACAGATCCTGAGCCAGAAATACACATTGACATCAGCTATGATGAAGATTCAGAACCAACAATTTGAGATGAGTATTTGATTAGTGTAAAGTTAACAAACTACTAACTACCGTATACTTTTACAGATGAAGCACTGACTTTTTACCAACACGACCAGGAACTGCTTTGAGAAGCACAGCAGTGTGAGGATGCCTTATACCACCAGCAGCCGGGTTTCAGCAACTCTTAATAGGTTATTTTGTCGAACTAGGTCCTGTCAGTCAGGTGCCGGCTAATGGCTGTCAGCCCCACGTTAATTACCAATACCATCGGTTCACTCAACTTTTGAAAAGATCAAATGAGTTTCTGAGAAAAAGGTTAAAATATACCTCTATGTCTTCTGTTACAAGGTTCTGGATTTGGTATTTGCTTGGTTGATTGCTCTTCTGTTCTACATTGGGCATCTGTGGATGCTTCATTTGCTTTAGCTTTTTGATTCTTAACTTCTGAAGACTTTTTCTCCTGTAATTGGCAATTAAAGGTAAAAATAATGAGGGAATACTTGTTTAGTGACTTTTCAAGGTACACAGTCAGTGCAATACTTATAAAATTATTACTAATTTCTATTACTATTATATTCTTATTTTGTATCACAATGATTTTCCTACATATTTTCTGTAATTTAATTACATTCACACAAAATCCACATCCCAGAAAGTTAAGATGACGGATCAGGCTTTTCAGGCATGTTACTGAAACTTAGGGAATAACATACAGCTTAGCTGAGAGTTTAAACAAGAGCTTGGATCCCGATCTTTCATACCTTTTTTAGCTGAATCAGACTTTTTGCAGTTTTCTGAGTTTGGTACTGTGCCAGCAGTGGTAATGGAAATCTCTGTTTCTCTACTGGTACTGATCTGTTTATACCAAGACCTATTGAAAAAGGACAACCGTTAGTAATACAGTACTTTCTGGAATTATATTGTTGGTATAAACAAAAGATATCTTTGATGACTGAGAATACTAATATGTGGCCTAGGATTTAAACATTTTTTTGCAACATGTTTAATGCCCTTTAATAAAGAAATGCTTTGTTCTGCCCCATCTATAAATGCTGAAACCGGAACACAAACATAGCCACCTGGACTTCTGAGCATTTTCATCCGTACATCAGTATATCATAAATATACTTAAGTTTTAGATCTACAAAGTCCTGTTCAGACAGAATATGCAGTCAGACAAATATGTCTATACCATAGAGCCCGCATGGGCTTAATTTGTGTGGTAACATTCTAACGTAAATTTAAGAGGTCTGGTATGAGGCCTTAGCTTTCAGGTTCCTAAATTCAGCTATTACAGAGTATAATAAACATGCTTGCTTTTATGCCTTCTGATTTGGTTACTCACCTTTCTGAAAGCTAAGCACTTATGTAAGGCTTTATGGAACCAAACTCTTCAGAGGAAATGCTTAACACTCTTTGAAATATCTACGGTCTTTGAAAAGAGATTCCAAGGGAGTGATTGAATGAAACATTTAAAGAAATAGCTGAATGGAGATGGGATGGGGAAGGTGAGTATATTGTTCTCTTATTCTGTTTTTAGAACAGTTTTGATACGAGTACAGTAGCTGAGAAAGTCGCTAGCACAGCAGCAAAAATGTGATCTTACCTACATCAACATTCAACGTTATTCCCAGTTTTGATCTCTGAAATCAGAGGAAGATTCTCCATAAAAACGGTGATTTTCAAATGTTTGCAGTTTGGTGGTAAGTAGGATGTTGATAACCACTTTGAGGATTACTCTTGAAGGAATGGCTCTGATGATGTGGAGTTTTGGATGTGGATGTGGAGATGTGGAATTAGTTTTCCCTTTTCAAAGGCAACCAGCAAATAGTTACTTCAGCAGCTTTTTCATCAGGAATCAGCGGAGTGTTCCTCAAACTCAGAACTAGAGGGAGCTGTACCTCTAGGTGAGCTGGTGTGACCTTCCCACAACCCAGCAAACTTTGCTCTCATGAAGAGCTCATGAAATTAATGGCTTCACTCAATAAATTAATTTTATTTATCTTCATAGAGCTTCCTGATAACCTAAGCAAGCCTACCTTCAGCTATTTATCAAGAGTGTTACAAAATGCAGCCCCACATTTCTTTCTTTCTTTCCTGCTGGGTAAACATTTTTGCAAATGCAGAAGAGAAAATAATTACTTGAGGAAATAGTTCTTCCTAAGTCTGTTGTGGGAAAATTCAAGTCAATAGTGAAAAGGAAAAACAATTGTCAGGAATTCCAGTTCTAGATTTCTAAATCATCTGTTTCCTTTAACTGGCAGAGAATGAAACCTTTCTTGGCCAAAAATACCAAAAGAACAGACAACTTTGCTTGGAACATTTTCATTACAAAATATCTGGTCTCTCTCCAACTAAGCTCCATTATTTTGCTTAAAGAAAAGAAGAACTTCAATAGTAATCAGTGATGTAAGTTCTGTAATTTAAACAATATTGTACAAGTCCATATGTGAGTAAAATTTTTAAAAACCCACAGTTATGTGACGTAACTAAAACTGCAATTCAGAGCGTCATAGAAAAAACGTGTCTGACTTGGAATGAGAAGCAGGAATTTGTGTTCCTTAATTTTGCGACTTGAATTACCAACCTTTTCCCTGTAGTTCACTTGTAGTTAAGGCAGAGTAATGGATTTGCAAAGGCAATGAAGAGGAAAGAAATAAGCAACTGACTATGATTAAGACTTTGTACTGATAACCATAATTTGAAGAATTCTGTGGGCATGTGCGGTATTTCCAGCAGATATGCTTGCTACCATGTCAATTTTAAGTGCTCTTCTGTACCCATATGAAGAAAGTTCCAATTCCTCCTTCAGTTTAGGAGCAGGAATATCTGACCAGTATTTTAAAGAGGTGCTTAACCCAGGGAAGTCAATGTTCAGATCATTATCCAAAATTAAGGCTGTAAGTTTTTTGTGCAGAAAGCTCTCCTTTAAGATACTGACAGGATGTTTATGATCCTGAGTAGGAGGCAAAATATTACTTTCAATGTGGGGAAAGTACGTGAAATCTGTTTATTAGTTTCTGTATAAAACACATTTATTAGTAAATTCAGATACTACATCTAAATCATATGACAATCAGAAATCTGTAAGTGCTTCACGAAAACTGTCGTCTTCAACATTTTTGCCCCTGATGAATACAGTGAGCACATGGGCGACCTAACAGGTCTTGGCTTGTATGTTTTGTAATTGGTTTTAGCTGCTGCTCCCTCAGTTCAAGGGGTGGGATCCACTTGCCTGAACGCAGGCGCCTCATGCTATTTGAGATGCCCTCAAGCATTAAAGGTATCCACATAAGGCTGGCCGATATTACACAGGACTGACAGGATGCCCGTGTCCTTCTGGAACAACAAGTACAGGGCCAGGCAGAATGTGCTAGGACATCTCAAATGGCACTGGATGCCTATAATTAGGCAGTTGAATCCCACACAAGGTAGCTGCTCTTGGAATGTTTGATAGACAAGATTGCATCTA
This sequence comes from Cariama cristata, assembly GCF_000690535.1. Taxonomy (NCBI): domain Eukaryota; kingdom Metazoa; phylum Chordata; class Aves; order Cariamiformes; family Cariamidae; genus Cariama; species Cariama cristata. The sequence continues at coordinate 11,030 of NW_009615787.1, read as the reverse complement.
ATATAGATATTTCTCGCCAATATCTGTCTGAGCATCCATGCGAAAGAAATACTCTTCACTAAAGAGCTCTTTCTTCCTTGATACAATTAACTTTCTATTGTTCTTTTCTAGCATTCTCCGGTATCATTCTAAATAACATCAATTCTGTGGATAGAATTAATTGAGAGGATATGCAATAACTGGGTTATTACGATCTCTGGTTGCCCATTTAAATTTACTTATGCTAAAAAACAAAGGACTACCAAGGATAAACATTCCCTTCTCCCAAATAAGCTGACAGTATGCTCGTCATACTGGCCTTTAAACTTCCTAATCCTTGTATCTGAAAATTCTTCCTCTCCTTTCACCCCAACAAAATGCAAGTTGCAGGAACTTCAATAATGGACACTGAAGCATCTCTGCTATTTGTAAGTTAGAGGGTCTAAGGATTTTCAAGATGAGAAAACAGTTTTTAAACGCTCAAATAAATTAATTATTTTTGCTCATATAAAAGCACTTTGAAAGTCTGTACTAAAACTAGGAACTTGCTGCAGGAGGGTCGTTCGTGAGGTGCTTTGAGTTAGTGAGCCACACTGTGGGAATTCTAGGTCTGGGGTGACCGATTCTCCAGGCCAAGTCAAAGGGAACAGCCTGAACAAAAATTAGTCTGCAAAAGCTGTGTGGACTGATAGTTTTACCTTACTAAAAACCAAACAGGCGAACAGCTCTTGATGCAAACAGACACTTGAAATAGCAGCACTACTTCAGTGTCACTGTTAGTATACTAAAACCATGTATGCTAAATGCTATTCATGATGAAAATTGGGTTAAATATTAAAAACAGGTTACGTATTTGTATTCATAAAATACATGAGCAAAAACTAAGCACTTCCCTTTCAATTACATGTGACAGAATGTTTTTAGCCCATATAAAAGTACTATATTGGCTTTTATTTTGGAATATACGTCCCAGTTATAAAACAATGTACGTTTCACATAACTAAAGAAAAAAGGAAAATGAATATACACGTACTTTTTTCATGAGGTACTGAGTCACATTTGTCTTTTGGGTTTTTACGCATCCAGTTCGCATAGGTATTTTGTATATAAAGTTGCCGATCCTTTTCCTGAGAAGCAAATAAACGCTATTAAACTTCTAATAGGCCTTAAGAATTACTTTTTACCAGCTTAATTTTCTGGTGTTGGGAGAAAACTGTCAGTGATTTTGCTTTGTGCCAGGCCATGAGGTGACTTTGCCATTTATATAAATAGGAATCTGTCATTTTCCTTCATGAGCCAAACCAAAATCCTCCCTTTGTAAGGCTAAGAACACATCTGTATACCTACATCATCTTTTTCATAACACAATGTTCAGAAGATGAAGTCTTCTCTACCGATTTTTTCATTTTTGTTCTTAGTTATTTTTTTCAGACTAAGTAATTTTTGGCTTTACTTCCTTTTTTTAAAAAAATTATCTACTCAGTGCCCTTGGTTACTACGTGCTCAGTTCTGTTTTACAACCTATTGCTTGGAAGATGACATAAACTTTGGAGGCACACTTTTTAAATTTATTTATCAAGACTCCTCTTTCCTTACTGAAATCTGTCTTACAGGCGGAAGAGAGACTTCAGTAACACCCTCCGTTTTTAGTGTGAAAGATAGGAGCTACATTTACCTTGGAGATAAAGGTTGTCCTGAAAGTGTGTCTGAATACCTTGAGCGGTCTGAATGAGCCAAACTATGAATGTGTAAGAATAAACTCTGTTCTGGCACAGAAATAGGGTTAATAAGCACGTCTGGCTTTGTGGTAAAACAACAGAAGGTTTTGTGAACCTAAATACAACTAAGAGAACTGGTCACACATAGAAAACTGTGGAAACCCCATGAAACAGAACGATTTTAGAGAAGCATTAAGGTGAGGGCTGCACTTTAGAATAATTTGCATTTTGAAACAGTTTTACATCAGTGTTCCTGGGAATATAATTACTCCCGTCTCCCAGATCTGCACATACAGGAGGAGATCTGACCCTGGCAGGGAAATAAGCCTGCAAGTGCTCTTGGGGACACTTTGATACTGGGCCCGGGAAGAGCACCGCACTTTTTCCCTTTCCCAACAGCTCACTGGGCTTTTGCAACTGGGCAGCCTGGCTGCTGCCAAATACCAGGAGAAAAGTTTCTGCACCTGATACACAGGTAAGAGGGACAAACAATGCCCCTGTACAGAAATGCAAATCTCCATGAATCCTCAGGAGTTGCCTGTTCTGTCCTTTACAATGTCTGGGAAAACTCCTCATAACAACATCTTTCACAGACGTTTGAGTCCATTTAGAAAGAGAAAGCTCCCTAGCGGGGTCAACCGATGGATCGGTCACTTTACACTGAAATAAAAAAGGTATATTTCAACGGTGTTACAAACACAGTTCAAATTATCAAAAACACACAAGGGTTTAAATGTTTTCTGGAACATGTACTGTCTTTCTCGTTTACAACTCATATGACATACCATTCATGGCAGTTTTGTTTCTATTTCTATTTAGTGTTACTTTTAGGTTTTCCTGTACGTTGGTGTACAAGCGTTGCAGTAAGTGTTGCACTGGACATATTTCTCCCAAAAATATTTGTCTAAAAACCAAGCTGGAATTGAAACAAACTATTGAAACGTTTACGTAAGTCTTTTTGTTGAACTCTAGTTTTGCGGATTGTAATATCTGTCTCATTTTGATTCAAAAGTGTTTCTGTAAGGGAGCTCATTTAAAGTTAGTAGAAGAATATATTGACCTGGATCTATCAAAATGGTAACAAGTTGGCGTGGATTATTTGTTCAAATGGTGATGCATTAATCTCTCTTTCGATTAGTTATTGAACTACTTTGACCTTTTGACAAACAGACCCTACAAAAACTTCATAATTTGATATTTTCACCTTTTTTGGTAGATTATAGACTCAACCAGGAAACAAAAATTACATTTTAAACAATATAAAAGAGGCAAAAGGAATAGGTAACATTAAATACTTGAATTTTTTTGTAGGAACAGAAACCTGTTTAAAATCCTGATTACCTTAATTAGTTGGTGAAGACACCTAATTTCTGTGTTCATGTTCTTTGTAATTATCCCAACTTCCACAGCTTTTTTGTTCTCAATTGCCAGCTGACGACTAAAGATGATACTGTTCAACTTCAGCTGCTGTTCTAGGCTCTTAAAAAAATTACATATTTTACCATATGGATGTACTCAGTATGACTGTTGAAAAATTCCAGTTCTTACCAGATTTAGACAATAAGCATGTTAATATAATGAAGAGTAAGCTTCTAATAATTATATTCTATTGTAAACAATGCATGAAATTATAATAAAGTACCTGAAAAATTACTTTAAAAATGAGCAAAAACTGATTTAAAACCTAATTTCACTAAACAAAAAAAAGTATATTTGGCATTCAAACATAAAAAATAAGGTTGTACATTACCTTTCTGATGGCTTAATGAATACAATCATCTTTGAGAAATATTAAGACAACATTTCTGTTCACACTGAGATCTATCTATGTGGCAGCATAAGGAAGCTTAGTGTAAATGAAAACCAGGTAATTTATTGAGTACTTTATCATCAGAACCCAGTGTCATGCACTGAAATTACAGTTACTAAGACTGTAAGCTGGACACCCAACCCTGCATCTCATAGAAATATAGCTTCTCATTAGGACTTCTGTAAATAGAAAGTTTTCAAAAGAGAGTCTGAATTCAGCTGTTTATATTTTCATTTTCTTTCATGTAACAAATGTACTTCAGACCTAGCTGTTTAGACGGTGAAATGCCTCTAAGATTACCTGGCTCTTTATTTAATTCTATGCATAATATGTCCTATAGAAAATAGAAATTAATTCCTGGAGGACAATGGAAATTTCACTCTTCCAGTTTCGTATTAAAAACTGTATTCCGACCTTTTTGTGAAAGGTTCAATAGGAGTAAAGAAGCATGAGATATTAAAAGGAGCTGAAATATCTCCTCTTAAACTCCCACCAGGCTTTTACTACAGTTGCATAATAAACCAACACTAGAACCAACCCTAAAATCTGGGACGCCTGATTACTGCCTAATTCAGCAGCCACCCTACAGCCGACCACGGTGAGTGACAGTAATTAGTGAACTAAGATGCAGGTATGTCCATACTGCCCACCAGCACCACGTAAAAATAACAGTGCTAGTTCCAGACAAGCCAGCTTTGGTTGTCCAAGGAAGCAGATGAGCAGGACCCTGGTGTTGTCCCTGTATGACTAATCCTGTGCTCTGCCCAGGTAAATTAAGGTCCATGCTATTGTGGCGAGACAGCTCAAGCAAGCCTGGGTACCCCACGCTGCTGGCAGGGAACAGAGTAGACACTCTGCTGAAGATTGCTCTCCAGCTATATGCTACGCTTCTGATCTAACAGGGTTAAGGCATACGACTTAATTCCTAAAAAGCTCTTTATTGCCAAACTTAATCTACTTATACATTTCTGCCCAATTTAGAACACTGGAAGGTGGTACTACTGCCATTACACTCAGGACAGCATTGGATTAAAAAGAATGTACAATGGTACAGGACTGTATCAGAATCATCAACATGACAAGAAGCAGCTAAAAACTTTCCACTATTCTTGCACAGAATCCTATTATTGTTCCACAAATACAATGGTATGCACATATTACCTGTATTCTCTTATCATTCACTTCCGTTTTTTCTGCAATGGCTGATAATCTACGATCAAGTTCCTCTTTCTCTGCAAGAGTTTTGTCTTCTGAAAGCATATGTAAGGTCTGCAAAGCATTTTTAGCTTTCAGCAGCTCTGCTTCAACTGTTCTGATCTTCCTGGACGTATTTTTCTCGTTCTCCTGAGACACCCTCAGGAGTTTCCTTAAAGATTTCACCTCATTATCATGACTTGCTAAAAGATGCGGCAAGTTATTTTTTGAATTATTGTATCTACCAATTGCTTTCAAGTGTCGACACTGAAGCTGTTTCAAAATGTGGTTTTCTGAGCTTGATTGTTCTAATTTGTGTTGTAACTCAAATATTTCATTCTTCAGATCTTTAATTTCATAAAGTGCTGCTCCTATTTGCTGAGCCAATGCATATGTGTCCTGGGAAGTCACACTACTCTGCAGGCTTAAAAATGAAGGATCCTCACGTGGTATCTTCTCAGCTGTCAATTTTTTTCCTCCTGCATTCAGACCAAAGTAAACTGGCATTGATATACAGCAATTATTTGAGACAGCAAAATCACTGTATGTCTCTACTGCTTACATAAGCTCATATACTACTCATCCAAGCTACTTAACAGAGGAATATTTGACAAAATGCCCAAGATCTATATTAAGACTCCAATGTACAAGTATTTCACAGATAAAAGCATTCAAGATTTTATATCTCTGTGTGTGCATTTATGTGGCTGCACTGGGCGAGCTAATTAGGTCTATAGGAGAACAAGGTTCCCTCCTTTCCTCCTCTGAAGCCGTTTTCATTCGAAACAGCCATCATGCTCACTTTCCATTAAGAAGGGTAACTACACAGGCGGTGCCTTCTGAGGCAAACAGCAATAATACTCTGGGAATAACGTAGTAAAGTATGTTTATGTTAACACATTACTTCAGTATCAATGGAAATATATTTTTTCTTTGTAAATCATGCAGTTCACTAATGTAGGCATGATCTGGGGACTGAAGAACCAAATTCAACCTATCTAGAAAGATTCCCAAGAGGGAGGACCTACACCTTGAGTAGGAGTGTGATAGAAAAAACCACAACATAATAATCTACAGGTCTGCAAGAACTCAAAACCCAAGGTGACCACAACAGCACATGGTTACATTTCTCTGCAGCTAGGATTTATAACCAGCTTTCTAGAATTTTCAAGTCAGCTTTAAACTGAACTACATTTTTAAACCTTACATGCTGATTAGTATGGAACATTTATGCCGTCGTGTATGCTGTTTCTGTACAGCAATTGAAAAACATCTTTATAGGCTAGCACCCAAAGTGTATTACTGTCACTTGCCTTTCTTTATGGCCAGCATTCTGAGTGAATTACTCTCGTTTTCCTTTCCTGAAACATAATTAGAATTTGAAAATAGTCAAGACTGTAAATTTGAGCGTGTTCCCCTTTTTCAGGCATATATTAAATTTCACTATAGCTCTCATGACATTTCAAGCACTATTTTGTTAGAAGTTTATTATAATAATTTATAGATCACATAACATTTTATGGATAAAATACGCAAGGTCCTAACCTAAAAAACACCAGAGGAAAAAGACAGATCTTTTCAAGCAATTCTGTTGACTCCAACGAGCGTACTGCACACAAACTCCTTCCAGGAGCAGGCCCCAACCAGAACAACCCATTGCAAACCAGTGGTAGGAAAAGCAAAGCAGGACGCTGCCTCGGGCACCACCACGCCATGGCCTCGCTGCTTCCATGACCTAAGCCAGAACAGTGGAAAGCTACGGAAAGAGCGTTATCTAGGAAAAGAGAGATGTGTGGGGCAGCAGCTCCAGTGGGGAAAGGGCTCTTCCCTGCAGCTGCAGCTCTCTCCATGGCAGGGCCCACAGTCGGGCCTGGGTCTGATACCCCTGGGCCTGGGGCGCGAGGCAGCATGTTAGAGGAAAGTACGAAGGGGGTCGGTTATACCATTCTGTCTGTCCTTTGCTCTTATTCCTCAAATACCTGACCCACTCCTCGGTTTCAGGGTACAAACTAGATGGTGTTTGTTCTGACAGTCGTGCTGCCGGAGGAGAGAAAGCAGGGGCAAGCTGGCAGGACCACGCTCACAGAGCCGGACGGGGAGAACAGACTATCAAATTCAATGTGGTGATAGCAAAAGGAAAGGACAGAGAGAATCTGGGATTAGGAATCAAAAGGAGGACAGACTGTGATTTGGGCAGGGAAGTTATTTTTTTTACATATGTTTTAAATGGATTAAGAAGGACTATCACGGAGGTTCAAGTAAAGAGAAAATAAATGATAGCAGTCAGTTGAGGTCAGACATGTTCAAGACCTTCTGCAGTGAGCAAAATTAACAGATGCTGTGAAAAAAAAACCTCACCAGAGGTAAAAACCAAAGCAAATGGAAGGTACGCAAGTATCACACCTGCATGTTCTCTGTAATAGGATTCCACTGCAGGAAGACTACAATAGGACCACAGATGTTGACACACAAATATTTGCAAAATGAGAACAACCACTACATTCCTATTTTGTTTTGCCAGAATAGAATGAAAGGATGTAAAAGAAATGGGAAAATAACTACCTGCAAAAGCTGACAAAAATACTGTAAAATCTATACATGTCTATACAGGGTGAAAATGCAGGTTATAATTGTGTTCCTGGGAAACTGATCATTTCAAGTAGCCATGAACAAGCAAAAATAACCACTTAAAACATCCAACACAGGTAGTAGCCAATAATGATTCTTTTGCTAAGCATATAACTTATATAATAGAAGAGAGAACCAGTGGTTCCGCTCTCTTTTTTTAGGTTGATTTGCATCTTGTAGATTTGGTAGATCTAGATGAAATTTTGAAGCTCAGTAGGAAAAGGGTCATTGGTTTTACACTCATTTTTTGACACGGCATGGTGGGATTTAAGAAAGTATGGGTCTAGATATGAAAACATGCAGACATTAAAAGATTCTTCACTGTTAACTTTTACATAAAGGGAATATATTTGTGCTATATGGTCATTCCATTGAAGCACAATTTTACATGATACACCATGACTAAGCTGGCCAAAACATGGCTTTTTTGATCAAAACAGACACTTTTGCGCAGACATATAATTTTTGACTGACTTTCCTCAGGAAGGGCTTTTTCAGACTCATCATGTGATGCATGGTCAAAACCAGAAACTGCAGTATATGTGGGGGAGCCATTTTCAAGTCCTTAGATTAAAACTGAGGAATAAGGATTGCAAAGGTGCTCCCACATCTCAGGTGATTATCCTGCCTCTTGGATCATCGGGTATTACGGGGTAACACAGCAGGGACTCTCTATCTCACTTCTCTCTCCTTCCTAGTGTCTGGAACATCATTCATTACTTTTCTTCACTGAAAAACTGATTCCCCTGTCTTCCTAATTACTGAAAAAATGCCAAAGAAAGGGGACAGCTATATTTCTCAAGAGAGCCTCATTTTACTGCTACGAGAAAGCACAGTACCTTTTTTATCATCTTGGGGGAAGACGCACTCTTCCCTTCCCTTCTTTTCCCTTCCCTTCTTTTCCTTCTTTTCCTTTTTCTTCTTTTCCTTTTCCTGTGTTTTCTTCTCTTCAGCTCCTGATATTTCAAAATGTTTGCTGCTTCTAACTGTTTCAGAGCAAGTCACTGGCAAAGCCTGCAGGGTTTTCACTTCTGTAATCTCTACTGCATCACCTGCGATCATGACCTCTGCTACAGCTGCTGCTTCTGATACTTCTGTGCTTTAGGGAATCCTTTGTATCCCTGCTTTTTGTGCCGTGTTCTGACTTAATATCCTCTGTCATTAAAATATGGAGGAAACAATCATCTGAGTTCACCACTGTGTAATGGTAGAAGACTTCAAAGTTGTCCTCTGTAACCTATCAGGAAGCAGAATGTTATTGACTTGTTTACAGTTAACATAAACAATATTAGTGCTCAACTATATTAAAGGATGCTAAGAAACACTACGTTCCCCTTAAAAAAACCCAGTCATTACTCTTTAACCCTTTAAAAATAATCATGTGGTAAATAATGTAAGCAAATAGTAAGTGGGCAAGCTTTTTTCCAGTATGAACTGCAATATGAAATACTCCGGGTTTTATTTCAGAGTTTACTATGACACTGGCATGTATTTTCTAAAGATTTACAAGGTACTACCATTCCAATAGAAATAGATACCATAGTTTATTTCCTGTAATGTATACATTTTCTCCATGATTAATGTAATTTAAAAGAAGTGTAATTGTATTTACGCTCAATACCTACAAAGTGCTTTACAATATTAAAAAAAGAATTGTTTAAGTCTCTAGAAACTGGCTATCTCTAACTGTGTTTTTATAGTATTTTTAGCTTTCCATTCCTGTCATAAAAATATCATAGTCATATTTTTCAATAATTACATAAAAAAATCAGATCACAAAATTAACTTATGCATTAAAATAGGAAAAAAATGTCTTAGCTGCTATATTAACATTATAGGTAGAGGATATAGCAGCACCTGAAGCTGCACAACAGAGTATCTGACTTTTAGAGACTGAAATAAAGGTTTTCTTAAACTTTTGGGATGTTGTTTATTGATTTTCAAATCAGAATTGTTTGTAAAAACTAAAAAGCTTGCTAAATAAAACCTCGCAATGTAATAAAAGTGTCTCTGCACAATTTCAGAAGAAACATTAGGGAAAATGTCAGTGGTTTTTTAATGAAAACAATTTCTTCACAGCCTAACTGTACTTAACACATTTGTTTGCTTTTGAAAATGCTGCAAGACACTTAACCTCCATGTCTACGCACCCACATAACTTGGAAAATATCACCTATAATGCACTGTTGTTGTCAGAGATGTGGTTCTCTCATGAGATGATGATCTCATTTTGTTTGATCAGGTTCTAAGTAACATTGCTGCTTCCTCTGGAATTTTCTTTTCTCAATAGTCCAATTTTCAAACAAAATTTTGTTTGAACTCTCCTAATTGTTTGGCTTTTTAAAAAACATATATTTCACATAAAATATAGAATGCTGACTAACTTTCTATTTCTTTGTGAAGATCTGTTACACCTCAATTTTTTTCCCTACTGAAGCTACTGCAGAGCAGAAGAACAAATTAATTCATACTCCTGGCAGCACTATTTAAATACTGTGGTTCTGGTAAAAATTATTTCTTGGGATATGGTTCAATCAGTTTAATTTTCTTAATATCACATGAAGACTACTCTGAGACCATAGTTTTACAGATGCCGAATTCTACGTAGTAGTAGAATAAGTTGTATATTTGGGGGGCTCTAAAAGGGGTGTTAAATTATTGTTTTGATTCAGATGGATTTTAACAATTAGCCTTCACTAAACAATGAGAAGATATTTTTAGAACATTGTAACTCCTTTGATGTAATTTTTTCTTTGTGGTGGCGTTTTATATGAAATTAAATTTCTTAAAGGGGAGAGGGGAATCACATAATTCCCGAATAAAATTAAAAAGTGTAATTTAGGATTGCACAAAATATTCTAGGTTGAATCAAAACAGTTTCTTTACTCTTCACTTCCTTACATGAACAACTGTTCCCTGTGGAAGGCTCAAG
>NW_009615787.1:0-738 GCF_000690535.1 Cariama cristata | reverse complement strand
CCCAGGGTCCTACTAAATTTGAGCCAGTGCAATAACCCCTAAGAGATGAGAACTCCTATTTTAAGATGAGGATTAGGCAAAGGCTAGCTTGGTACATATATTTGTATTTCTGTTTAAATTTCATTTGGCACTGTCAACACTTTCTGGCCAAATTGTCTTTACAGCAAATTAGCTTAAATTAAACGTAAAACTCCTGCTTTAATTTGTTTTGATGAGAAGTGTGGGGTGAACCTCACCATCCAGCTTCAAGAGCAGATGTTGAGAAGTAAATAAAATGGAAAAGGAGAAGACAGGAAAACAAAAGGTGAAGGACAAGAAACAGAGAAATGAAATAAAGATATTACTATAGAAACAAAGAAAAAAAAGCAGCAGCTGAAAGGGGACTGAAATGGACAAACACTAGGAGAATGTATGTTGAAGGAAGAGATGCAGGAACAAATATAATTAGAGCCAAATCTATCTGTCAAAGATGCCATTTCAAGCATCCAGAAACTGCAAAACTGTCACAGGGGAAGAATTAATTGTAGTCTGTGTGGAAAATCAGAGTAAGTAAATGAGGGGGGAGTCCTGGTGGGAGAACACTGCCTGACTTCCCAGACCAGCATGGTGCAGCCATCCCTCAGCCTCAGAGCCAAGCCCTGAGCCCCCCCTGGGAACCAAGCCAGGTACCAGGGCTCACCTGCTCAGGCATAGCCAGGGCCCTCAGCCCTGCCTCTGGGCTCCTCCATGGGCCCCCAA
>NW_009615786.1:31295-34747 GCF_000690535.1 Cariama cristata | reverse complement strand
TGGCAGCTTCTCACAGAGGCCACCCCTGTGGCCCACTCACTACCAAAAATTTGCTACACAAACCCAATACAGCAACTCAACGGCTTTTGTTCCTAGCAACAACTAGACACTTGAAGCCTACTGTTCAATTACCATCTCGAAACCATGCTAGCTGTGAATGAAACCCTGTACACACACTGTTAACACCAATAAGAAAGCAAGCCTGCCTGTGGAAACTGTCCTCAAGGGAATTTTTCCACTAATGAATGTAAACTCAAATCTGTCTTCTCTAGATGACATTCTGAACTCAGTGAAAAACAACAAATAAATTGAAGGCTACAAATATTTCTTTATGATTCAACTTTTTTTTCAACTTATTCTCCTTATTTCCCCCCCCCCCTGGTATGTGTGTGTGTGCAATATGACAGTATCTATGCTGATTTAAACTCCAGAGGATCCTTTTAGAAGGGAAGGCAAATAATTTTTCAGGTTATCCCCATTGATCATAGATGACTAGCCAGAAGATTGCTCACTAGCTTACGAAATGGAATTTTGATTCCTTAATTCAACTAAGTGCTCTTGAAAAAATATTCCCAGCCTATTTGGAAAGAGCTTTTGTTGAAGTTTCAGAACAGTATTCAGTAACACAGCAGATGTCTGTAAGAAAAAAAAAAAATCTTTTTCTGGTCTGATGCCTGGAAAGAGAAGGCTAAGATGTATTTGATGCCCCCAAGACATGGTGGGGGCATGAGATCATGGAGGGTCCTGAGATCATCAGGCCCATTTCTTTGCCTTTTCTCTACCTAATTCTTTCTCATGAATAAAACAAGTATGTGACATGTGAAATTACTCATATAGTAATTAATCTGAGTTTACAAAGGTTCAACAATATGAATGCTATGTGTCATATGGTCTGTAATGGGAAGTTACAAAAATGGAGCTACGAGACTCTCCTGTGCAGAGGCAAGAGATTTCTGGAAGGGCTTTGCTTTGCATACAAGGATCACAGTGAGATGTGGCTTTTAGGATAAATCTGAAGGCTAAATTTGAGATGAGGAAGGATCATTCACATAGCAATACCACAGATCAGCTGAAATATTAACATAGATACAAGGAACAAATGAATCCAACTGTAAATAGATAGTATTTGGGGAAGAGAGGAGTTATTGCCAAGGTAAGCTCCCCAAAGCACAGACAGCAAATAACTACTGGAAGGCCCCAACCAGCACGTTTCTTACTTATGGGAATAGCACTGTTCCTATGGACAGAGAGGTAGGTACAGGGTTAGTCTCTCCCTATTAATGTATTTTTTTAAAGGACTAGTTCTTTCTGAACCTGTAACATCAAATCTATGGAAGTTGTATATAGATAGACACCCTTGAACAGTAAGGTTTGGAATCTCCATATTTCACATGAATAGTTCCCTAACAGATTGGTGTTTCACTATCACATACAGAGACAAGTAAGTACATAACAGCAAACAGATTTCTGCTCTCAAAGGCACTGAAAAAGCATGACTAGCTATACTCTGCAATACACTGTATTGCTACCAAGATTCAACAATTAAATATGACAACAGTAGGACAGAGCATTTCCATATGGTTCCTGATACTGTACTTACTATACCAGTGCCTCCTATTTCAAACAATTATTTTCTACTCTCTTACTGTGTATTCCTAAAGTTAATACAGAACAAAGAAAGTAATTAAACACCACATCAGAAAATCAATTTACATTTTGAGAGAGAAATGTGATATTATTCTCCAGTATTTTTTGCCGAGAAAGTCCTCAAAGCTCTCTTTAACTCAGCCATCTACTTTTTATGAGTAGCACCCGGGCGTTATTGCAACTACTGGCTGACAAACTACAGCAGAATCACACAGAAATTTGGGATATGGGGCTTGACTACCTCAGCTCTAAATTGGCAAGAATATTTAGGATATGTCCTGTAGAAATGTTTTAGGGTTTTTTTTTAAGAAGAGTTGCCAATTTCGTGTCTTATGAAAATAGAATTGGTAACAAAGCCATCATAGGAGCACTTTGCCCGTAACACCATGCTAAGATGTTCACTTTGTTCTGTAGGATGTGCTGCAGTGGATACAACGGAACTCACATCATGTTTCACTCTGTCCTGAATTACATCTTTTTATGCTGTTGGAAACTTTGGCCCCAGTCAGGACTTCATGAGACAGGTGGGACAGTTGAACCCACTTTTATCTGCAGAGACATCATCCTTGCCTTTAGTTTTGGTTTTCCCTCTACTTCCCTGCTAATGGGCATTTGACACTTGTATGGTATTGCTCCCTGCCCAAAAGCTTCGGGCAGCCACCTCTGCTTTCCTCCTCTGCTTTGCCAGCTATTGCTAGCCACATACTTAGCACTGTCTTGCACATATTAGAAAGGTGGACCATTTGGTTACCATCTTTCTGATATTATGGTTAAGCTTTGAAACTAAGTATACAATTCTAGTACACGGTTTTCACTTCCCCCCAGCCTTTTTATTAAAAATAAATCAATCAACAAAAAATACAGATTGTTTGGAAGGTTGTGATGCCATTTTTTTTTAAAGAATGACAACCTTTTCATACAACATCCATAGTTGTTGACTTCAAGTCAGCCCATTTCCACTGACCTCAGTGCAGTTACATCATCCTATGCAAACAGAAGACCTATCCCAGTATGGTTAAAAAGAATAGGTATTTATCAGGGTATTTATCATCTTGCTTAGTCAAGTGACTGCTTTCTTCTTTTCCAACCAAGTCTCTAAAATATGCCTCTTTTTAAAAAACATAAGTTCTTCAACTCTTAGGGAAGAATAACTAATACAAGAGTTTCATGGAACTAAGAAATATTTATATATAAAAGGAAAGTTTAAATTAAATAAAAAAGTTTTGTTAGCTCATCTAAAAAGAGACACCTTCCAAAAGGAGGTATAATATTAAAGTATGTCAAACTGATATCACCCTTTTTATCTCAATTGTATGACACTTTTGTTCCTCCTTCCTGAAACCTAGTCTTCCCAGAACTGCTTAAATAAGCTATTATCAATAGGTTCTGATCATTGTAGGAGATGCCAGGTAATGAAAAGCAGTCAAGTGGAGGGAAAAAATAGTGTGATCTCCTGTGACAGTCCATTGGGAAGAACTAGGAAAGAATAACAGAAAAGAAAAAAAAAAAAGAATAAATTATCTGCTTGTGGCATATGAGGAGCTGACAAGAAAAAGTGGCCAGATTTGACTCTTAGATAAAGTGCAGCTCTCACATCAGGAAGGCAAAAATTTTTTTAAAGGAAGATAAAACTAGTATTGCAGATATGAAAATACATTAGAGTTATCCTGACTACTTAGTTCGATGGGACTGCTCATATCAAAATGGGAAGAGAGGAACCTGGTGCTAAGGCTTTGGTTTTGAACCACTGCCTCATAACCATATTTCTGTATGTATACTACTGGATGGGCCAAGATCTCTTTTGA
>NW_009615786.1:0-31275 GCF_000690535.1 Cariama cristata | reverse complement strand
AAAGGGAAAGTCTCATCTTCAGAGACAGTAACAGACCTACCACAGATTTTGTTAAAATTCTTTTCCTGGTTGCCACTGAATAAATCAATTATGTATGAAAAGAGTTTTATAAACAGAACAAGCCTGTTTTCAAACATCAGTTACGAAAGCTTCCGATATTTTCAAGGTACTCTATTTTATTTTTTTATCCCTTGTTTCTGTTTTAAAGAAAATGCTGTTTACTATTTAATGCCCATAGTAAACTTTTGAATACATTCATTAAAAGTTGCTTACCAACCCAAGTTGTCAGCAAGAAATTGAATCACAGACTTCCTTAGCTGACAAAAGAAATTCTAAGTTCAGATTTACAAACTCCAGAGCTAAGGAGTTCCAGAATTTTAAAAAACAATTATCTGAAAAAAATATAATGACAATGCCTCTTTTATGCTTTTTGACAATACACAGTATTAAATGCTTCCAAAAGTTTCAGTATGATGTGATGATTTTACAGAGATCATAGAATCACAGAATAACAGAACAGTTTAGGTTGCAAGGGACCTTAAAGAACATCTAGTTCCAAGTCCCTTGCCATGGGCAGGGACACCTTCCACCAGACCAGGTTGCTCAAAGCCCCATCCAACCTGGCCTTGAACACTTCCAGGGATGGGGCAGTCACAGCTTCTCTGGGCAATCTGTGCCAGTGCCTCATCACCCTCACAGAGAAGAATTTCTTCCTAGTATCTAACCTAAACCTACCCTCTTTCAGTTTAAAGCCATTGCCCCTTGTCCTGTCAATACAGCTCAGGGTAACAAGTCTCTCTCCATCTTTCTTATAAGCCCTTCATATATGAAAGGCCACAATAAAGTCTCCCTGGAGACCTCTCCAGGTTGAACAACCCCACCTCTCTCAGCCTGTCCTCGCAGCAGAGGTGCTCCAGCCCTCGGATCATCTTTGTGGCCTCCTCTGGACTCGCTCCAACAGGTCCATGTCCTTCTGGTGCTGAGGACCCCAGAGCTGAAGGCAGTACTGCAGAGGGGGTCTCACCAGAGCGGAATAGAGGGGCAGAATCCCCTCCCTCGACCTGCTGGTCATGCTGCTTGGGATGCAGCCCAGGATACATTCTGGGCTGCAGGCACACATTGCTGGGTCATGTCCAATTTTTCATCCACCAGATTGAACAGATAAATTATATCTGTCCAAATTGTAAACAAAGAAAAAAACGTATTTATTTATTACTTACTTAATGAGTGCTCTGCTGTTTTGTGGTGCCAAAATCAACTGTACTCTGGAATAGAAGCACTTTGATGCTTTTCACACAGTCATATACTATACAGATGGCTATACTTTTCACATCGCCAAAAATAGTAGCTTCCATGACTCTGCTAGAAATGCTGAGACATCCTGAGCTACTCATTTATTTCAAACATCTGGCAGTAAGTTATCTTCGGGTTTTCAGGAAGATAAAATTCATATTGCTTTTCTGGGACAGGCCATTGTCCTCTTTTAAGATCAAAGCACATTTACTTTTGTATTATTTATTGTTTGCCTGCTTTGTTTTTAAATTCTAGTCCGACTCAGAAATGGAAGTAAAATCAATTTCTAACCCACAAATACCTCATCCACTGAAATACAAGAGCCTAAAGAGCCTAAATCCTTTATCCTCATAACACAGAAAAGGCAGCAGTACTTTAAAACCATGTAAACTGTAGTACCTAAGGGCCAAGTTAATCACACATAATTTCAGGCAAACTAAATGTGCCATTATAGACAAGTCCATCTAGTAATTTAAGATGCTGCTTCTCCTTTTTCTCCTCCTTTCTGCGTTCCCTGGAAGCTGGTTAGGAAAAAGGAGGGAAGGGTGCTCTGCCTCCCCTCTTGTGGTAGCAGCAAGCTGCAAGATCCACTGAAGCTGTGGAATATAACTATGCTGGTCTAAGGTAGGGATTTGATTATCCTGGAGTCTCTCTTTCATCATCTCAAGCAAGTAACTCAGCCCTTAGGGGTCTGGTGTTCCTTTGGATATTGAGCTTACTACTGTAACATAAAATCTGATGTGTGTTCTCAGGGTTACTACAATGTGCTCTTTGCGAGGAAATGTTATAAAGAAACTTCTATGGGTGGGTAGGGAGAGGAAATGATTTAAAAAGAGAAGTGTGTATACAAAATAAGCCAAAAGAAAGAGAAAACAAAAAGAAAGCATTCAAAATAGTAAAAAATACCCTGAATACGCTAAATGAAATACGCAAAAAAAACCCCAAAACAGTAACATTAAACAACAGGTAGAAAAGCGTAATAAAGACTCAGAATCAGTTTTTCTTAAACAGCACCCTAAACAGAAACATAAATGCCTTATTTTACAATCAAGTAGTGAGGGAAAAAGCTGGAGAAGAGCAAAGTTATCACTTTACCAGCCTGCTTCTCACTAATCACAGCATTCATTACACTAGTGCTTTCCCTAACCTTAAACATTTCATTATTTATCTCATTGTATTTCATTATTACACAGAAAGGAATAAAAAGTTTTCTGTAATGCAAAATACACAACTGGTTTCTAGAGGAATAATGATCTTTGGTAGTGTCACCAGCCTGCCTATTATATCTGGTTGTTTTAGCAGTCAAATGTACCATTGAAAAAAACCCAGCCATAGTCAATAAAAAGGCAGTTCTACCAACCTCATCAATAAAACTTATTACCACCTGGAATTTGAGCCCTGTGATTCAGCAGTGTGAAATTTCTGCATGGCAATTCACAAATAGGAGCCAGCCTGCTGATGAACAATAGTTTACAATACAGAATCAATATTGCCATAAGCTTCATTCTATGATTACCATTTTCACTGAGAATTAGTTCTCCTCTCTTTTGACAGTATGATCGCAAAATAATTAACATACATTTCAAAAGAAGCATGAAAAAGTTTCATGTCTCTCTCCAAGAAACAGCAGGGATGATTTTAAAAGAACCTCTAGGATTCTCAGTATCATCACTGAAACTGAAATGCATATGGTCAGTTTTAGGTTTTTTTTCTACAGCTAAATGAGATGCAGCCAGCTATGAATAAATGGTAAAAGGCTGGAAGACATTTCCTGAATCATCACAGAAACTGTTCATATCGTTTTGGTTCATATGTTTGTAAAGATATTTAATCATCCTTAAAAAATACCACTTAATCCCCAAGACCAGAAGAAAACCTGAGTTCAGGTGCACATTCTAATCATTTCCCACCTCCAACATGGATCAAGACCTGGAAGCATAAATGGCTTGCTTTCCCCCTTCCCCATTCCCATGCCAGCTGTATTAAAGTCCTAATGCTTTACTATACATCCGGAGCTGGATTAGTGTGTGACTGGCAGCAAAGCTATACCTCAGTAGATAAATCTGAACATCATCCCTGTGCCTCAGTTTTTCTTCTGGGAAAGAGATTATTGAGATTCACCTATCTTACAAAGACTTTGTAAGTCACTTATTTGCAAATCTGCTATATACAAAGTAATATTTGTATAAATGTGGCAAAGTAATGCCACAGAAAAGATGAGAGATGTCAAAGAAATCTGTCTTCAAAACAGAACTTCAATAGTGTGTGTGTGTTAAAAAAAAACATGAGAATTTATATTTAACAATGAGGAATACACCTACTGTTGAGTAGTTGCTCAATAAGAAGGTACTCTGTGATGAGAAGGAGGGTTCCAATGGAAAAAAAAAAAAAAGGCATGTAAACATATGCTTAAAAACTGTACCATAAGACACAAGCATATGAAGATTGATTTTTCCTATCTTTGAGCACTTGAAGTCATAGCCTTACAATGTTCGCTTGTGCCTTCTGCATGTTCGTGCGAATTACAGACTGTATCAGTTATATGAAGGTACTGGGTAACCCACTACAGATCTACCTGAAGGTACAAGGAAGGGGTGTAGGTGGGAAGGTTTAAATACCCAGATTAAAAATCCTTAACATCTTTAGTTCCTCTGTTCCTTTATTTCACATTTAAGCTTCTTTCATAGAGATGTAACTTCTACCAGCAACATCCCTCACCTACTAGCTCAGTTGCATCCTTTATTAAAATCATGATTAGAAGCTCTATAAATACCTAGACAGATACTGCTTTCAGTGTCCCAGGGTTGAAGAAAAAGGATGGCAAAATCATTTTCCTAAGTCAGTGCTGAAGGTTTCAGGTTCACAACAGGGACACTTTTGCCAAAGCAAGCAGTTTGCCATCCTGATCCCTTGTTCTGGGCGACTACCTTACTAAATTCCTGTAGTTTCTTTGGGACAGGGCAAATGTAATTCCTCTTTAACAGCTTCACAGTATCTGTGCTAAAAAGGTTGCTATGCAGAGGCTCTCCACCAGCAAAATCTTTAGTAGCTTCCTTTAAACTGCTTTCCCAGTCTGTATTTTGGAGATTAACTACAATTTGGACAAAGTTAGCCTCATTCAGTTTCCTCATTGCAACCTTCATCCAAGTATACATAGAAACCACTGTATTCCTGCAGGTCAGGTTTGGCTTAAACCTTTACTGTGTTCTTAATCCCACTGATAACAATTTTCCCCACCAACCTTAGGCAAGGAGCAAAATCCAACCATATCATTTATATGTGAAATTAAACTTTAGGGGCAAAGATTAGACAAAAGGTTGGTAATACAGTTCATTACAAAACTTCCTATCCTCATTGTGTGGAGAGTCGTCGGGATTCTCTTAGCCCTAGCTTATATAAAACAAGCTTTGAGCCTTCTCCTGCCAATGGAAAACAGCTTGTCTCAAGAGTAATACTATTTTTTTCACTGATTAGAGTATTTTGATCACAATGCTAGAGGTCATTTCACTGCTTTTGTATTAGACCCAATTTTAAGAAGTTCATAACTAATAGAAATACTTTAAAATTTTGAAAGTTATATGATTACATTTTCTTAAAGTAAAATGTACAATGCACTAACACACCTTGCACTGACAATTTAACTCCTGCAATATCAGATGCAAATGAAATCTTTTCAGTAGCTGGCAGCAAAATTTGAACAACACAGGACTACTACCACAAGCTGCATCACACTGAAGTTTTCCATCATGGAGTGTGTATTACTAAGACATTATTTAAACTTGACTGACTAAAAAAATGCTATAGGAATGGCTGCTTAAGATGTGCTTTGTAATCTTGTAAATACTGTTCTCAGAAGGAGCTTTGCTGTGTACAAAGATGTAATATAGAAAAAAGAAATTGTACTTAAGGAGGATTAGGTAGCTCAGGAGGCTTATCATAGTGGAAATGGGAGTCTTTCATCACTTAGTCGCCTCTTAAATTCAGTCCTGTTCGGTAGTGACTGAAAGTCATTGCTGCTTAGCGACACATTAAATGAGTTTGAGTTTTAGCTCAGATTGTAACTGGAAAGCAACCACATCATAAAAGGCAGAATGTCTTTAATCTGCACCCTTACTGACAATTTTCACCTAAAGAGTGAACAGGCTTCAAGAGCTTAACTACTGCTTTAGCTGAAGAAACAGTCTCTTAATGTTAGGGTAAGAGCAGGATGGCAGAACAGGGTGGGAGAATGCTGTTCTAGTCAGAGTACCTGTATCGGCTGAATACCTTCTTCCTCAGGAATGCTGGCTGAACATCTTTCATGATAACAAAAACAGCTTAAAAATAAACCTTCTAGACTTGAGACGTATACCACTATAAACTCAGGAAAGCAATGTCAAGGAATGCACCATTAGCATCAAGCATCACTCTCTAGATTTTTAGCTTCATCTTTAAGTTTTCAGGCTCAGCTAAGTTTATTTCACATTCATAACAGCTGGATAAAATGCTCTGAGCCTGCTTATCCAGCACTTCCGATAATGTGGCATCATTCTGCTTTGCTTATATTTTAAATTGACTTTGCACTTCTACAAATGACTACATCAGGTCAAAAACCATGATAAGTCAGGCTTATCTCTGTATACAAGATTTTTTCCAGAAAAAAAAAAAAAAATTAAGGATAGCTCATTCATTTTTTTCTCAAAGCAATAGGAATTTTTTTTTCTTTCACATTATTAATGATTATTGTGATTTTTAGCACAATACAGAATTCTCAAAAGATTTGTGGTACATTTTTAGATTGATTCTAATAGAGTAGGATTCTAAATAGAGGTTGAAAGCATATAAACACTGTAAAGTGAAATAAAAATTTAAGAATTCACAATAACAGTCACTCACAACTATATGTAAAAGAAGAGACATAGATTTCAAATGAAACTTAGCAATACTATGCTGTTTCCCAGAAGGAGAATAGTTACTGCTTAATATAGGAAAAAACATTAAAAAAACCCCAAACCACCTAGGAATACAATTGCAGGGCAGAATAACTTGAAATAAATATTAAAATTATATTTTAATTACTTTGTAATTAAAAACAGTAAGTCAAGTTCAACAGATCCTATGCTATTATGAAGGCATATAAAAACTGAAAAATTGAGAGATTGTAACATGCTTCAGAACCTCAAGAATTCTTTGGCTGTAACATTTACACCCTTCTTTTTGTTTTGTGAATGCTTTAGACTATGATATCTTCATCAGAGCAAGAATTTTACTAAAAGTCTTGCAGGCATAGTTCAATTTTCTGTCTTCTAAATATTTTACAGTTTTCCAAAAGCAGTTTTCATTTTGTTTCTGAAAATATTCTTTCCATCTATTACTAAAGCAGTGGTACATCTATTACTAAAACAGAGAAAAAAGCCACAGGGGTCAATAAAAATGGTTTATATTAAATTGGAATAATTTCCACTTAGACCCTCGATTCACATCACTCCAGAGTTGAATAGAAGTTAAAAGTAGAGGACATGATCAGTCCACATACATTGCATATTATCCATTTAAATATGCTATAGAAATTCAGAGCCACAGCATAATGCTGCAGATATGTATCGATATAATCTCTTCTACAACTCTGGGAAATCTAATTGTGGAACAAATAAATTAGATGTTTCCACAAAGGTCTGGAGTAGACTTGGTGGAGCTTTTGCCCTTCCCTTCCTCTTCGAAAGTGCTGCATGAAGATACAGGTTTATAGACAATTCTTAATCATGATAACAGCTGAGTCAAAGAAAAACAGTGTGAAAATTGGTCTGATTTTCAGTTAGTCCTACTAAATTGTACCCTAGCTGGCCTTTCTCAATGAAGTATACTTTACTTCTGCCTTGCTGTATTTCATTATAGGCCACATATCGCCCCAGAGAGTTGTGTAGCAGAGTATAACAAATGCTTTGACAAGTCATAAATGTTCCTCAGGTAAGGTTCAATTTATTCAGATATCCAAGGCTTTAACTACGTAAGTACTTTCCATTAAAAAATGTTAGGCACTGTATTTCCTTGTAAGGAAAACCTATTTAAAATATCATTAGCATCCTCAAAATTTGTCATCACTGTACTAACACAGAATCACAGAACAATTTGGGTTGGAAGGGGCCTTCAAAGATGGTCTAGTTCAACCACCCTGCCATGGGAAGGGACATCTGTCACTAGGTCAGGTTCCTCAAAATCTCATCCAACCTGACCTTGAACACTGCCAATGATGGGGCATCCACAACTTCTCTGGGCAATCTGGTCCAGTGTCTCACCACCCTCATCATAAATGATTTCTTCCTAATATCTAATCTAAATCTACGCTCTTTCAGTTTAGAACTGTTGCCCCTTCTCCTGTCAATACAGGCCTGGATAACAAGTGTCTCTCTGTCTTTCTTATAAGCCCCCTTTATATATTGAAAGGCAGCAATAAGGTCTCCCCATAGCCTTCTCTTCCCCGGCCTGAACAACGCCAACTCTCCTAGCTTGTCTTCAGAAGAGAATTGTTCCATCCCCCGATCATTTTTCTGGCCTCCTCTGGACTCGCTCCAACAGGTCCATGCCTTTCTTGTGCTGGGGAACCCAGAACTGGATGCAGTACTGCAGGGGGGTCTCACAAGAGAGGAATAGAGGAGGAGACTATCATGAGAGTATCTTGCTTCTGTTTGCTTCACTGAAGAGTTCCTTGGTTCCTCTAGACTGACTTTTAAAGGTTATGTCTGATTTTGTTTCAAAAGATGAATTGACTTTAGTGAATAGCTTTTTTCTTTTCTTCAGCATCTTACAGGATCACAGAATGGTTTAGGTTGGAAGGGACATCTGGAGGTCACCTTGTCCAACCCCCCTGCACAAGCAGGGCCACTTGGAGCCCAGGACCATGACCAGATGGCTTTTGAGTATCTCCAAGAACAGAGACTCCACCACCTCTCTGGGCAACCTGTCCCAGTGCCTGGTCACTCTCAGAGTAAAAAAGTGTTTCCTTATGTTCAGAGGGAACGTCCTGTGTTTCAGTTTGTGCCTATTGCTTCTTGTCACTGGGAACCAATGGAAAGAGACTGACCTCACCCTCTTTCTACCCTTCCTTCAGGTATTTATATACATTAATGAGATCCTCCCTCAGTCTTCTCTTCTCCAGGCTGAACAGAATTCTAGTGCCAGCTGTATCAGCCTTTCCTCATAGGAGAGGTACTCCAGTCTCTTAATTGACTTCATGACCCTTTGCCTGACACTGTTCAGTAGCTCCATATCCCTCTTGTACTGGGGAAATACGGAGCTACTCTCTTCCTATACAATTCTACCAAACCTTTTAAGATATTTCAAACACGTTACATGTAAAATACATCGGGATTTATTGCCACTCCTTTTCTTCTAATTTACTAACATCAGACGATGGTAATCTTTTCTTGGTATAACTTGATCCTAAGACAGGTCAAAAGGTCTTGGCAGAGAGGCAGTAAAGTTTTTTTCAGCTTGCAGGGCTTTCTCATAATAAAGATATCCAGAAAGGCCCCCCACTCTACAGTTACCTAGCTTGTGCCAGACTACAATTTCTGAGACTTTTTTACACTTAAGACATTCAGTTGTGATTGCTCCACAAAGGATTAAGAACTGATATGTACTTTTGCTATAATAATCAGCCATTTGCCAAAGTGGTGTTGAATTAGTGTGTCTTCACACAGCTTGCATGCAAGTCTACAGGGGGCTCCAAAACTCTTTGCAGTGATCTGTTTTGGATTAAATTAGTGTAATGCAATTTACATCAAAAACAGTTTCTGAACACATCCATTTCTCTTCCTATACTCAATCAGGAATGAAGGAATGAAGCAAGGGAAGAAGGGAGGAAGGAAGAAATGGATAACATTGCGTTCATTCATTCATCATTTCTTTTTCCATTTTTAGACTGTAAGATTATTTCATCTGCTCTTATATGAATTATAATTAACAGCATTAATAAGGGGCTTAGCCTACATTGAAAGAAAATTAATGTTATTAGCCAGAGAATAACTCTCTAAGACATGTCACATGCAGTGACATTGTAACTGTGAATGCTTTAAACATTGAATTCTGTTATACACACATCAGTATGCAAAAGCAGTAGACACCCATGGTCCCAAGGCTTATCCAGACACTTTGTATTTCGTATTTTTGACATGGACTGTAATCATACTCTTCCGTATTGGTTTAACAAGTCACAAACATGAAATATTCAAAGGAGTATTTTATTCATGTGTCTTATAGGTTTTTCTCCTTCTAGCATGGAGATTGCCTTATAATTGAATTATTGTCCAATTAGGTAATTGATCCTCATTAAATAAACAAATGAAAATGGAATTGTCTTGTATTTAGAATGCTCAGTCTGAGTGGACTTCTCTGTCTTACTAGAAAGGCTATTGTTTTTTCTCTTGTAAATGGCAGCTAAAGTCTTCTTTCTGATTCCAGCTGATCTCTCAAATCAGGAACAATATTTCATTTGCATTTCATGGTCCAATTTTGATATAACTTTTTCATCACTGGTACCTGACAGTCCTAACTTCTACTTCTACTTGTAACTTCTCTTCTACCTTTTTCTTTTTCCCCAGTCATCCACAAGGGTTTTCCACATTTCCCAGTCAGCAGATAACACATTGTAATTTTTTTAGAACTAAGTTATACTTGGTGCTTCTTTTCCTACCAGATGCTAAACATTTCTGATGCTGTACTATAATGCAGTTTTCCATACACTCATTTTTTCTTCCCATGCTTGTGTTGTCTTTAATTAGAAGGTTTTGCAGCATATTGTTATATCTGGGCTATTTTGTATTATTGCTTTTGCAAGTTACATTCATCTACGCATAAACACTAATATCTGTCCAGTGAATGATAAAACCAACCCTTTGTGGAAAGCTTAAACTGTTTTCACATTTTCAGCTTTTCCAGATAATTTTGTTTGACTTTTCTACTGTAACATCTTCAGAGGCATTCCAAAAAAATACTGGTTACTGATATCAGCAGTACAGTTAATAAATCTACTTTGCCTGATATAGGTGATGCATTAAGACTGGAATTTTCAGTGGAGGTTAATGGAAACTAGTACTCCCTTCAACTGAAAAAAAAAAAAAATAAAAAAAATAAAAAAGCTGTATTATTCCTTCAGACTCCTTTGGAAATGCCAGCCATAACTTTTTTTCATCATTCTAGTAATGGAGGAGAAAGTAACAGAGGAACTAAACACATTTTCTACCTCCTGGAGTAATTAGGCCATCTGTCAACAGGAGTCGTACAAGACAAGCAAAACCAAGTAACCAAAACCCCACCTGAAACACATTTTGGTTCTTGTATACCTGTAAATGACAGATGAGGATCTGTTTCCTGATTAAGCTAGCTTCACTGCTCCTGATGCTCCTGTAATGAATTATAGAGGACAATACATGAGGAAACTCATGTATCTCTTCTGAGTTTGTTCATCACCACCAAATTTGTATCTCTGACTTATCCCAAACTTTTTTAACAATATGCTTCTGTCCTACAGTTTTGTTTGTTTGATACATCTCCTAAGAGCCTGTGGTCATTCTGGAAGAAAGCAGTGGTTTCCAATCTGTTACCACCTCTGCATCATTAAATAGCCTGAAACAGTAGCATGTCAGCTGCCTTGGTTTCTAACTTGCTGTTTAAACCCCGGAGCCACTCTCCTGAAGGAGGCAGCAAAATGTAATGACAATAGCAAATGACCAATTAGGCTGAATAAGCTAAATATCATGGAACAGAAGAAGAAACAGTAAAATCAAACACAGACAGTAAGACCAGATAATGCTTAGTAGCTTACTACAATGTGGATGCAAACAGAAATGACAACACATGCATACTTTTACCTAATGCAAGCACTTGAGTGACCAAACGCTGGTGGCCACTGACAAGCGATAAAGATTCGGTGTAATACAACTGGAATGAAAGCCACTTTCTCTTTACAAAATCTGATTTACAAAAGAGTTTTTTTTTCTCGTCTCCCATATTGAAAACCCTTCCTAAGTGTATCACAGTTCCCCACAAGGGTTTTCCCCATTTTTGCAAATACCACACTAAATACATTACAAATAACTAATCTGCTGTGCTGCCTTTTGTCCCTGTAGCTTCGGCAACTAGACTTTTTGATGGAAAATATGCAAAGAAATATACATGATGTTTAAGTGCACATGCCTGCAGAGCTTAAAAATATGTATGCCCCAAAGCTGAATATCTGTTTATAGCAACTTAATAAGGAAGCAACATATTCTCCAAGAAAGTCAATTTGCACTGAGTTGTACTGAGAACAGAATTGACTTGGGGTATACAGGAAGGAGAAACATAAGCTCATCATAAGATCCTAATACTGCTGTTCTCCAATACAGTTATTTTCAGATATGAACTGTTAGTTTTTTTACAGGTGATTATGTCCGGAAACAGAGAGTCAGTCCACTACATCTAGAGATATGGGAAACCTGTTGAAAGATGTAATGATCAACTGCTCTCCACCCTCAGAGAGAATGGAAGGCTCTGAAGGGCAAGTTGTTTGTTTTTGACTATTCTTCATGAACAGAAGTGGACTGCACTTGAGTGAATTCACCAATTTAGAGAACTCACTAAAATAATTAGCAAATTACTTTTGCCAACAGTGCATATTGTAGTAACTTCATTTGAAAATATTTTTCTATCAATATCATATGGTCACTTTTTGAATTAGTACATTGTTTCATGAGGACAACTTGCAGAGGTCAGATGGCACCCAGAAGCTCAGGGGTTTGGATTTAACTGCTCTACTTCAAATGTCCACAGTTACGGTGTCCGTATCTGCTAAGTGCATAATGTACAGACTACCTTCATAGTCAAAGAAGGGAGTAGGCATTCGTAGGACACAATAAATTTGGTCATAAAGTAGATATACAAGAGGTCAGATTATTGTGCCTTTTAAATGGCTGTTTGTTTCTCCTAAGTATAAAGGACAAGTATGTCAGATATACTGTAGACATCCAAATTGCAGAAGTCTGCATTTGACGGACATGAATGTAAGTCTTCCATGAATTCCCCCCATTGCTGTTAGAAGCACATGTAACATACCTACACTCCAGTCCATTTCCTCCACTGCATCCCCATATAAACCATGCTTGCTCTTTCCTCTGAAATTTTTTGAAGCATATAGAGCAGTATGGACATGAAGATAAGACAGGACAAGAAGAAATGGTGCATTAGTGTTCCTGGAAAAAAACAAAATAAAACAAAAATCCAAAACCTTAGTATACTTAATAACAAAATTTCTACAAGAAATCTTTCTACAGTAGGGCTCAAAACAAAAACAAAGAGCAGGAAAAGGAATACTGTAACTGATTACAGGGTAATCCTGAAAACACACACACATATACACAGAGTAAAAATGCCATTCTTAACTGTATACTGAATTGAAAGCAAAAATAAATGACAAAATCTAACTAATTCTTGTTTCCTATATATATAGAAAGAGGGCTTGTTTAAAGCCAAGAACCTAGCAGTTTCTGGCTACAACCACCTCTCTTCATTTTACAAGTATGTATTTAAAAGTCTGAATATGTTTGCTGTTCAAAAACACACCTTGAGAACTACATATATACGTGAAATACAACTACCTACCTCACAAGGTCATATGGAAGCTGATCAACTACACTATTATGAGGACCAGGGTCAAACATACCATAATATCATTAACTACATTAAATCAAGTATACTAGTACTTTTCCTCCTTCTTTATCTTGGACTAAGGTATATGGCCAAATCTCTTGTCATTTAATGCTCTGTGTGTGTGTAAGTACATAAGACTACAAGTATGTTGTACCAAAGAGTAAGTAACCTCCAAGTACACATTAATATAAAGATTTTTCTTCTCACAGTAAAAAAGAGTCTCCATTTGAGTTGATACAAAAGAAAGACTGCAACAAATAAACTCCGTAAATTTTGCTGTTCATGTGATCTGTCAACACGATACTTACAATCAGTTCCAGTAGGCTGTAAAAGCACAGCTCAAGTAAGAACTTTTCCTTATGCATTATTTATAGAACTTTACTTAAATCGTTCACTACTAGCCAAATTTACTTCTATACAGTAAGAGCTATACTGCTTTAACAGCATTTGTATTACATTATGCATATTGTAAATATCAGTTGAATCACAAAAGCACTACCCAGAAAACTTGTCTGGATCTTACCCTAAAGCATACAGCTAATTACAGAGTATTTTGGGGTTTATTTACCATATTTTCCCTCAGCAATCTGTGGCGGGTAATACCTGTGATTCACATCAACATCAAAGGGAGACTATATATTTCCTCATGCAGTTGATTCATCCACCCTTCAAAGAGAGGAGGAACAATACAGACATGCACATACAAACTGTTTCTTTAAAATGAAAAAAAAAATAAATTCTAACCTTTAGAACCTGAAAAGGTCTTTTAATAAAATGGATTCATCTGACATCAATAAGTTATTCTTAAGGAAAGTAGTATACGCTTAAGGAAAGATAACTAGGTTTAATCTAGTATATTTATGATCCATTTTTCCTCTCTCCTTGATTAGATTTGTTTTTATACAAGTTGCATGGTTAAAGCTTTCTTTTTTACTGGCATATGCAGCAGTACATAAACACAAAATGGGAAACTTTTATCCAGATTACTCACTTGATAAATGTGTTTCTGACCGGGACTTTTTCTTCATAAAAAGTTCCTCTTTTTTCAAAAAATGACAGAATAAATAGAATATTTTTCATGTGGAAAATGGAAACAAAATTATTTGAATTCCCTGTATGTATCCTGTATTATCCTAGTATTATAAAGTACAGATTCAAAAAAAGAAAAGACAGTATTTTTCATAAAAGATACACTTTCCACAAAGTTGTCTTTGTTGCTATTTGAGAGGTCACACATGTGACAACCTTTCATTACTGTAGCAACAAATAACACAAGACTTCTGAGTCAATTAAAAACCAGAAAATATCAGTGCTTCAAGTAAAAAAGATGTCTAGTTATAAGTTTAATATTTAATATGTATATTAATGTAACACTGACCTTTCATTAAAGTACATTTCTGCAAGGCAGATGATTTTTGTTTTGCAACTTGCATTTTTTCCTGCATGGGATTACCTTTGACTTTTTCCTCAAACACATTCCACTGAATTGAGAGTAATATAAAAATTCTAGGGTAAAACACCGCAAAATTTACTTATACTTATAATGGTGTAGGTACAATTTACTTTTCATGCAAACTGCCTCATTCTAATGTCACAGAGAGAGTACATACTTCTAAATGTATACCTGTGTTGCTGAAAGTAAGTATCAAAAGCCTCCACAATAAACGCTGTTTTCGAGAGATAACAACTCAGGGTCTTTTTGTGTCAGTTCCATTTAAAAAAAACAAAACAAAGATCTAACTTTCATGAAGAGTCATCGAATCAATGATGGATATGGAAGGGCACTACATCATTCTCTTCTTTGCAACTCAAATTGACAGGTTCTGATTGACAGTTTGCTGTCAGGTGGAGAAGTGTCTCACCTATTAACGTCCTATAAAAGATCACAGGCAGCTATTTATCTCCTGCCAAAACTCTTTGAAGAGAATCATAACTGACTACCTTTACTGTGACCTTGAAAATGGAATGAAAATATCAGCTAGTAGGCAGGACAGAAATTTGACAATAACAGCTTAACTCCTGAATCACTTCAGTAAACAGCTCCTTCAAAAATGTATTGCCACTATCTTTTACACAGTTCAAACATACAGAACTTCAGTTTCAAAAGATGTGAGATTCACTTACTCAAATATAGTAAATTTTTTTATCCCAACATGAATCACACAGTCTTTTCAATTTACTGAGTAGCTAGAGAGATTACACATATCTGACATAAGATATTCTTTAACGTGTGTTTAACTGATCTTGAAAACATCTAAAAGCATCACCTTGCTGATGACTCCTCTGCATTGCACAGTACTCGGTTCTTCTTTTTTCATGTGAGGAGTTTTTACGTTACTCAAGGATTCAGTTCAGGCTTAAGCAGTAAAACACAGCTTTAAAGTGGGTGAGAGAGCAAGTTACAACTAATCAGACTTTGCGCTTCACACATGGTCTTTTAACTTTTTTCCTGCAATTTTGCTCTAAATGCTTGCTGCATTGAAAACTCCTTGGGTAATTTTGTTTGCTTTTCTATGCGTTCATGTTGATCTAAGACCACTGCAGCAGAGCACAGGTGGGACTCTGAATTTGTTGGCCTGCACTTCTCAAATTAAACTGAGATTTCAAGTATCATTCTGTACTGTCAACTAGATGGGAACATGCCATGACAGGGATCCATTTTACTTTTTCACAAGAAATTCTAAATTAACCTTTAATATGATGTACAAGTACGATGTTTTTGAACAACTTTTTTTTTTTTTGCTAGATGTGAAATTGTCTGCACATTCTGTCATAAAGTACATATTTTTAACCTGTTAGACCACTACACACACACTCCGCCCCCGCCCCGATACCAGTGAAGATACTATGATTCACAGCAGCTGACTATAAAAGCAGACATACTTGGCTTTGCCTGAGCAGGACGAACACTGTGCTGTGTTAAAATTGGGTTAACAATTGTTTCTGTAATCCCCAAAGTCTTATAAATTCCATTTAATTCACCCATAAGACTGAAATAGCCTGCAAAGAACTATTTGAAATAGATATGATTATATAATATATAGAACGGGCTCCCCAGGGAGGTGGTGGAGTCACCATCCCTGGAGGTGTCCAAAAAACGTTTAGATGTGGCGGTTCAAGACATGGTTTAGTGGGTTTAGGGTGCATGGTGGCATCGGGTATACAGTTGGACTTGATGATCTTTGAGGTCTCTTCCACCCATAATGATTCTATGATTCTATGATTTCACACCTGTGATTTAATAAGACTTATTGAATGTGCATCAATATGTCATTTTTATATAGCCACAGTACACCAGAGTCACAGTTAAGATGAAAGAAAACAAAAATGCTGAAGTACATAATTTTCAGCACAAATACGTAACAGTGTGTTGGCACAGGCAGATGCAAACATAACTTTTCCTTTCCTGTAACTCTCCTTTCACTAAAAACATTCTTTTTATTCAATATCCCCCCCAGTGGATAAATTCATTCAATGCTTATTCCCCATGGCTCCCTCTTCTACTTTCAGATTAGATCACCAATTACACAGTAGTTGTTGTGATGGGACTGGCTGAATGCACTTCATTAAGCCTTCTTGGCTTAATGAAATGAAAAGGTAAACCTTGGCTTAGTTGAATCAAAGCAGGACTTTGTCCTACAAGCTGGATTTTGTTTTGTTCTGACCACTAACAGGGCTAAAATCCGTGTTAGCACGAATGAATCCATGAATGAATATTTCTGTCTTACTCTTTAAAAGACACACCTTGAAACACTGATCTCATATTTTCAAAGGTTTTCAAAATCAGAAAAGAGAACACCAGACCACTTGGGGTTAACTTATCAAAAACAGAAAAGATGTTGAAAATTGAATAAGAAAGAAAAAAAAAAATGTAAAAATATGGAAAATCTGACTCTTTCTAGAAGATATTAAAAGTAGGATGTGTTACTACTATATCTGCATTTGTGAAATGATTCTTCCATGCAAATAGACAAGATACATTTGACATGTCTAATTTCATGCCTATTTCTTCCTTTAAACACTTAAGGTATGCAATTCATATTTTTTATTTCCTTTCCATGTAACCTTTGTTCTCCCCTTCAAAAAGTACATTCTCATAAGCATGGGGGAAAAAATTTCTCATCTACTACAAATTATACTCATTACTAAATCCCTCTCCCTTGCAAAACTTTGGAGCCCAGTATACAGATCTACTGCTTTTTAGAAGTGTTTCATTTACAATGCAGTCTGTCACTCATCGCAGAACTAGTTAGGTCCTTGATCATTCTTAAATGACTTAAATCTTTCCTTTTCAGATAGCCCTAAAGTATATGAATTCACAGCTTCTTCCTGTTAGCTTTTTGTTCAAAAGGAACATAATACTATTTTCCAGAAGTTAGATTTCATTAGGAATTTTTTTTTAAATATTCTTATTAATTGTGATCAGTTATACGAATTTGTCAAAGAGGTATTCTGTATCATAGAGTGGTACTTTTGTGTTGTTAATTTCTGATACGTTAGAAACTAGTCTGTGGCATT
Source organism: Cariama cristata (assembly GCF_000690535.1). Classification (NCBI taxonomy): domain Eukaryota; kingdom Metazoa; phylum Chordata; class Aves; order Cariamiformes; family Cariamidae; genus Cariama; species Cariama cristata. Next base: position 13,800 of record NW_009615786.1, on the reverse strand, counting down.
TTCCAAATTTGGATTGCCTGTGCAGCTGGTCATTAAAGGACGTGTTGAAGACGTACAAGTGACAACCACACTGAACCTAACATGAAATAATTAACATCCATTTGACTTTCAAATATATCGTAATGTCTACAGAGTGTTCTGACAGGTTCACAACATGTACACACAGTTGCTCTTGGGAAAAGGTAATTAGAATTAACAAACACTGATCTGACCTGCCCACTTACAATTAGGATGAGAAACTAAATTAGTATTTGTTTTCACACACTAGATCTGACACTTGTAATTGTACATATTCTTCTCCAGTACCATTTCTGAGCATTGAATTTTGTATTTGCTCTCTTTCAGTCTACCTAGGAACAAATGAAAACAGTAAGACACATGTACTAGACTAACGAAGAACAAATACAATACCACCTCTCCAAAAAACAGACCAAGGTAAGTATAACAGCACATAACTATATGCTATGAAGAAATTATAGAAAAACTTGAAAAATACAAAATCTAATGACTATATACATGGTAACAAGTCATAAAGCTGACAATATGACTAAGAAATAGCTAGAAAAGAGAATAACGTCAGGAAGTCCATGGCCTGAACTCTGAAGAACTTATAAAGGTAATATAGGTAATAGGTATAATAAACGTACATAGATTTATGTTGAAATTTTTATGTAACTATATATTCATATACATTATATATAAATATAGCATAAAAGGGCTATATAGGAAGTACAATTGCTGTTGAAGATTGGAGCTTCATCATATATTTATTGTAAAGACAATTAACCAATTAAAACATGCATGACAGCTGGTGATTTTCAGTTTTATGATAAAATGTATGTTAAGAACCAGTTAAGGCAAATGACTCCGAATTCTTTAAATTCAGGATTGTTTGAACTCTGATATACTTGTGTACAAAGATTACTGGTGTACAGGACTGAGCTTGCTACTTATTGTATTATCTAAACAAAAGAAGCCTGTATGACAAATCAAGTGTTGAGTCAAACATGTGGCTAAAGGAGGGTTGAGGGAGACTGCTCACTGAAAGAAATGGAATGACAAGAAAGCACTGGGGCAACCGTGGCTTCCAAAAACCCAGCGGCCCTTCACTTATGAGTGCCAGATATCTGACTGCTGCTGCAACCTGGTTGCAACCTGGTCATTCTCTTACAAATGGCCAAAGTCAGTAGACTAGCCATAAAACCAATCGTCTACTGGTGCACTGGAGTTGACAAGTGTGAACTATATAACGTCAGAACCAATGTGTCAGAGCAAATATTGATTTTGTTGCTCACGCTAATATATGGGACAGATCAGTTCAGTGAATATTAATCTAATTACTCCTATCCCCAGAAGCAAGATTTATGGTCATATACTTTGCATGTGAATTCACTACAGGGCACAGTTAAGATTGCTCGAATGCCTTAATTGCTTCTCAATACCTTAATGTGCTTGGATATTCTTTAATTTAACATTGACTCTGAATTGTCTGGGTTATAATTCTCACTATAATTGCAGCATTCCTGTAACAAAGTTTATTGTAAATTATATATATGTACTATTAACCTTGACTTCAGTTTAATATCACTTTTGTCTGGAAACTACATTGAGAAATGGGGCCAAGTGCCCAGCTGATATAAAGCTACTTATCTCCAGCTCAGTCAACAAAGCTATGCTGACTTAGATGATACAGTGTTTTGCCAGCTCTAAACACCGACTAAACTATACAATAACATTGTGCACATTATGAATATTCATAAAGTTAAAATAGTTACTAGTTTTCTAGCATTGATTTCCAATCTTGAACTCACCTGTTTTGGGGCTACCATTTTATTGTCACTGCATTGAAATCAATGAAACATTCAGAGACACCCAAAACATTACAAATCCCTACAGGCGCATTACATGCTTGTAAATCATGGAAGAATCCGCCAACATACAGTTAATGTACTCAAGAGTCTTTTAAAATCACCAAATGCTTGGTCACTAAGCAAATAACCTCTCAACAATTTTCGAAGGGGGGTACAGGTGTATATGCTTGTAGTAAACAAAGTACTTCGCTTTGTTTACTAGTTAGAATGTAGATGAGAAGGGATCTTTCTGTCACCATTGCCAAGAGGAAATGAAGCTGTTTAAGTTTATTTGTAAATACTCATGAGAATGTTGACTGCTGGGAAGACTTAGTAATTTAAAGACATTTGATATAAAAACTATTTTATTGTGGTATCATGAGTAGAGATGGCCACATCAAACATTTACGATGATAGAAAGGATAGAAAAACTGTAGTATGAGATTAAGATTTTAGATAAACATTTTTTCTTGCTAACAGTCTTGACTAGTGCATGCAGTCTCATTAAGTTTAGAAAATTTAGCCTCAGATTCTTTGGTGTAAGTTTTCATTCAGCAATAAAACCATGTGAATGTATTCACATTAACTACCTGGAACATACTTTTTAGAATAGTAATTAAGGGACTTGTTATGTCTTAGAACATGTTTTTACTTTTGATTAACTATTTTTAGAAATAGTGCAACTCGTTTCAAATGTCACCAAGAAAAATGTGTTGGCATATTTTTCAAGAAGTTAAATGGATATTAAATATTAAATATTTTTGCTCCAAATATATTGATTTATATTTCAGAATACACAAATGTACACTTTTAAAATTTGTTCCCATTAAAGGCCCTGTGATGACAATTACACCAAAGTAACTAACTTTGCAAAAATTAAGAATGACTTAGGATGATTTTATATATCCAATGTTTAGGTGACTCAATGTGATGGCTATTAAAAAAATCATTGCTTTCAAAAAAATATTTATTTCCTACCTTCTCTAAATCAAATCTTTTCAAGATAAATCTGGCATAAAAGTGGAGGCATCTAAAATGACAGTATCTTAAAAAATTGGCCTTATGATTGTCATTTAATGGATGCACCAAATCAATGATGAAGAACAGTTTCCCACTCCAGAAGAGTCATGGATTATGACTCTGCATTGTGCTTTCACATAATTAAGTCACACCACAAAACATTTTTCATATTTCAAGTTACAGGAAATAAAGAATGAAAGTCCTAAAAAGTTAGATGTTTTTTGAAAATTTTTTCTGAAGCATGTAAACATAAATAGTTTTAATTTTTATAGAGAAAATAATGAGATATCCAATAGAAAAAACAGTCACTTTCACTAAAAAGATTAACTTCAGTCATCTTTTAAAGGAAAAAAGTGATGGTAATATATAACAACATATTCCTCATGTCCACCAGTTCACATTTTTTTTCTACTTTTTCAGAAGTATCGTCATTATAAAATGCCAGCATTAACTTATAACACAGTTAGAAACCTACCTTCCTATAAACTGCACAGCTTCCTTTGTCAGTCTCTGAGTAAGGTTCTCATAGGATAGCGGTTGTTGGATAATCTGATGGTCCCTCATTAAGAAGCAGTTCAAGTGTCGAAAGTGATAAAAGAAAAAAATCAAAACCGCAAGTGAAATAGCAGTTATCAACAAGCAGTAACCCAATGCTTGGACAGGTACTTTGAAGAGGCCAATGTACTGCACTATTGCCAAAGAGATCAGGGTGATTCCAGCGATTTGGACTGGGACGACAAGGGATTTCTGAACTCCTTTTAAAAATACGCTGCCTTGGCCAGGCTGGCAGTCTCTAAAATTGGTCACGGTAAGCCCATAAAAGTAATCAAATCCATGACTGAGAGGGTGGTGACAGAAGTCATTAATGCTTTCACAGTTCATCCCAAGATGCCACTTTCCTACAAAGAGAGAAGGACAAGGAGTATTTTTGAAGTTAAATCATAAGACTTATAATGTGCGCTATTCCAAACATGAAACTGTCACTATCTGACTGATATGCCCCCGCCTCCAGCATTTATTGTGTGGATCCCTATTTTTGATCTAATCTTACTCTATGCCTTCATCAAAGACTTTGTTTTATGTCTGCCTCTTTGTTTTAGTTAGGAATAGTTTGGCACAGCTCCTGATGGAGACCATTAAATTCTGAGTGGGCTTGCAGGTCACTGAAGAGCAACAGAGCACTAACAGGTAGTTAACTTTGAAAATGAAGACTTTGTGCCTGTGTAGTTAAGTAGTCATAAGAAAATACCATTTTGTAGCAGCTACTGTTTTCTTAGGAAGAGTCAATATAGAGTTACGAAATATCTCTTCTGAAATTTTTCTGGCAAATCATCCACATTTGACTAGTTGTTTTTTTTTAAAAAAAAAGAACAAATCAGTAACAAACAGGAAATAAATCAAAAATAGTGAAATTACCAAGGCATTTACTATTTAAATGATTACAAAATCTCTGAAATTACCGATCTCCCTCACTATAAACATACATAGAGAGAATAAGGGATATTATTTTTTATTTAGCTACATATTTTTTATATATATATAAGTAAAAAAAGAAAAAACAGTAACAAATTACTGACAAATACTATCACAGCATTTTGTCTCACTAGGAAATCATTCTAATTCTGCAATAATGTTGGATACTGACACAAGAAAAGAGTGAGTCTTATTTGCATCATAGTAGTATAATCTATGTTCGTGCTGATTACAGTAAGTATCTAGATAATTCGTTCTTGACTCAGGTACAACCCCTTACCATATGCTTATGCATTGCTTAGTGCAACTGACTTTACTGTTTGGTAGCTGTTATTTAAATTCAAAGGCATAATTAAAAAAAAAATTCAGTTGAGCCTATTGACATAAATTATGGCTAGAGATATGCTCTTTGGTCTCAGCAAGAAAATGTGTTGAATATTTGACAAAACTTGTTTCCCTTGACCAAACAGATGGCTGTATATTGTTGCACCAAGTTTTATTTATTTTTTCTGAATCAAATACCTAAACATGACCAGCATAATTCAGGAGCTGTGATCTTAAAAGAAATAAACAAAAAATCCACACAAATCCAGTATGTCCTCAACCCCATAATCTAGCCCAAAGAAATCTGAAATATTTTGTTCCACAGACTTCAGAATACACATGGTAGAAAGCATATAAAAGGAAAAAAGCAGATACAGAATTTTCCTCTTTCCTGAACCATCCCAGCCTTTACACATCTGTAAGAAAGAGCCCTGATGCAGGCAGTCCTGAGCATTTCCTGGGTCTAGGGAGCAGTATATGCGTCCTACAATTCTGCCTTTGGCAATGACAAATGTGGGTACTGCAGTACCACAGAGGTGAAGATGAGGATCAGTTCTGATTTTTTGAAATAGTACCTAGTAAATGGGCTCAATGTCATTATTTCTCTTTCACAAATGACAGAACTAAGGTATGGGATGAGAATGCCATGTGCCTAAGTCCACCTGTCAGCAAAGGTGGAGAAAAATACCATAGAAATCTTGAGTCTAACTGAACGCTTAGTTGAGTCCAGTTCTCCTCGTATATCTCTTGATGGTCTTAGGTTAGAAATACCTTCTGTATATCATAGAAGCAGGTATAAAAACATTTTCAGGTCTGCTTATGTGCCAGTGAAATGGAGGCCTCTACAGCTTTCTCATCCCATCAGAAGTTTTCCCACTTACTGTCAGATGGCCCCTCACCTGAGGCAGTACTCTGCTTTCTGCGGGACGAATGGCTCTCATCAGTACTTTTGACATGGTCCAGTGAACATTATTGTGGCTGATTACAAAAACAGCAAAGTAGACCACTGTACTGAATTTTTAGATTTTATAATGCTGCCATAAATGGCTAGCTAAGACTGCAACTCTGAATTTGATTCCCAGCAAGCAAAGATACAGATTTTGGGAAATAAATGCTTCAATGTTTTCTCTTAGGTTTACAGAATTGTTTTTATGGAATATCGTAAAGCCAGATGTGTAGCAAGGTGACCATGAAAAAACTCTCATCAAGTTAGATAACTGAAATAAAGGTAGAAGCTTATAATCATGAATATAAATTATCTTAAAGCTTTAATTTTTATTTTTTTGCTGTTATTTGTCAATCTCAAAGTACCTATAATTCAGAAAAAAAAAAAAAAAAAGAAAAAGAAACACAAACAAATTAAGTATACCTTCAAGGTAATTTACTATGATATAAAGAAGCTTGTTTAAACCGGATCTCAATATAACTAGACATTGCAAGCCAGGACAGAAGAATCTTGCAACAGCAAATTAGGACAGGGGAAAATATAGGACCTATTTTTATCGAAAGGGTTTTAGAAAGCACAACAAATTGTTCAATGTCAAGATGAACTTGGGCCTTGAAAAAAAGATTTGTTCAGAAGCAACTTAAGCCAAACAAAGCAAACAGCAGGTTAGCTGGGAAAAGCAACAGAAGCACTGGTTCAAATTGTATCTGCAGCTGTGATGGAAAGACACAATTGCCACCCTCAAATGGCTGATGAGGTAGAGGGTTTTGATAGATCCTGTGCTACTCTGAAAGAGCAAGTGATGACTGGGTCTACAACACATGTTTTGTTTCACTCCTTGTGACAATAACCCCTGCCTTGAGCTAGCATTTCAACACATTATTGCAATGTGCTTTACACTCTGGGGCTCTTCTGAATCTGACAGCGGTGCAAAATGCTCTCACCTCTTTGCCAAGTGAAGCTTCATAGTATGGACACTTCACACAAGCATCACATGCATTTCAGCAGATTCTACCAAGCTTTTGAGTGAAATCCATGCTGTTAATTGTAAATTATTAATACCTTAATAGTTTGAGATCTAGGGTTTTTTTCCCCCTCTCCTTTGGCCACAATTGAGATTTCTGCAGAGCAAAAGCAATGCAATGAAAGGCAGGTGGAAATGAGAGGCAAGTCCTATTCAGCCAAGAAACTTCATTTGGAACTCAGTTTTTCAGAACCCAGAATGCTGGAAAGGCTGCAAAAATCCATGTTTCCCATCTACTTTTCCCTCAGACAGTTGGAAAGGGAGTAATCTGAAGACTGAGTTGGACTGTCACGTGTCCAAATACCACACCACCTCATTCTGGAGGAAAGATACAACTTCCAGTTTATCCATCAGTATTTCAGACTTTGGAGATAAGCTACATAGGTGGATTTTAAACTTCTCTGGATGCCATAGAACACACTGGGTAACAGTAGTGAAGAAAAGTTGACCTTTCCTCAACTGTAATTGAGTATAGCAATAGTTAAAATAATACCCACCTACTTGCAGTGGAATTTTTGCATTATGAATAGCTACTTCCTACAAAACAACATTTCTTGCTACTCTCCAGGATCTTTAACTGATGAAATATTAAATATTCAATGCATCTGCCTTTTTTGAGAAAACCTGGTTTTGTTGCATATCTTCTGACTGTGTCTCTTCCTGACAGATCTATTGGATGTCACCTTCTTTGTGTCACAGGGGAAAAACAATGAGGTAAAAAAGTGTATACATAAAGTAGATTTATAGCTAAAATATACTTAGGGACGTATCAAGCAAGAGGAAGCATATATTCAGAGGAGGGGAAAAAAAAATTAAAAAGAAAGGAAAATGCATATAGGAAAGAAAAAAATGTCCTTAGAGAGCAAAGGGGAGAGAAACTTGGCAAAAAAAAAAGAAGTGACAGTACAGGCTTGAGGAACTGAAAGGCTTCAAATTACCCTTATGCCAATCCATCACCAGTGCAGGATTTGACAATTAATTGTTTGGGAACTGCTAAGTTCAACTGAACCAAGCAAAGACTCCCTGACCTAGACCAATATGATGTGATAAGAATACCAGTGGAGGCAGAAAATGGGTTGGCTGGGAATCAGAGTCTGCCTATCTAGTCTTCAAATCTACATAATTTTTCTTTCTGTCATTTACATATGCTTTATCCTTAATTTTAATGCACTTCTTGATTTCTGGAAGCCTTCATTATACTCTAAGGATATGGTAATATTACATCTTATGGTCTCATAGCTATCATTCCGGCCACTTGGAAGAATTGTTCATTAAGCATCATGGAGACAACTTCTGGAGATCTAAGTGGCAAGCTGTCATGTTGCAGTGAAAGTAGTTAAAAAAAGAACATTAACTAGGTCAGCCCCAGAAAATGAGTTGTATTACAGCGCTTGTTACAAACAGAAAAATGATTGTTTTACAGTCTTTAATTGAACATGGAGCAATAGGAACTAACTCCATGATGAACATGACAAATTCTGAATGTTTTTTTTGTGCTTATGGTTCAAATACACCTGCACCAAATGTACTTCTGTTAAGGTTTTCTGGTTTAAATCTGTCAAGACATCAAGGTATTTTATACTTTCTAAGACTGGGGTACAGCTAAGAAGGATTTTTAGTTAGGAACATCAACATAGGTTATCTAAATAATACAGATATTTTTTGAACAGTGGTGTGAATTTTTAGTCTTGCTAAACAGCCTGATTTTTTAAACAAAAATTACTCCCAAAATTGCAAGATTTTGTTACATTTAAAAATCAAATTGGGTGCATCCATCATCTAAATTAATGTAGTAACATTCCGGTATAATGTTTGCTAAACAACTATTTCCTGGCAATTCCAGTACAGAAATACATTATGTAATACAAGTGGTATTTGACAAAAACCTTCTAAAACATGAGCAGTGGGGAGTAAGTTAGAGGCCAAATTAGAGGGGAAAAAAAAATCATATTATTTAAATGTTATACCTTTATGATACTCATTCCAATTCTGTTTAATATTCATCTAGTGGAATTCACTTTACCCATCACTGGTTATTTATGCTGCAGTTAGTTGTCTGAACTACCTTTATTATGAGAGAGAAACACATTTTTATATTAAACATCTACCACAGGATGAGACAAATTTCCTAGAAATGCTCATTTCTAATGACTGAAAATCCAGACAGTTAGCTCAGGTACTACATTATCTACTTTATGGATATTTGAAAACTGGTGAAATGAAACCCATCACTGTGCTGACTTGTATGCTGCGATCGATCCCTCACTGTCTCTCTGTTGTAACCAAACTCCTATCAATACTGAAAACTTCTCAAAAGCTTGACTAATTTTCAATTTGTTCATCGTGTTTCTTCAGTACCTTGCAAAATGAGACTATAACGATACAATTGAATTAGACATACTTACCTGATTAGCGTTTCACATATGCAGGGGAATGTGCTCAGCTTTGTGCCAGAAAAATAAACTCATTATGCTGTTGGGGAAAAAAGCTTAATGCAGACCCTTAATAGCCTATATGGAAAGCTAATGTTCTTTTGATTGAAATGAATGAAAAATAATGCTGTCTATGTACGCAATTTTACCTATTAGAGCTGTTGCATAACCTCGCTGCTTCAGGAGTTTGGAAAAAGTTATTTCTTCAGAAGGAAGTCCCCCAGAAGAGGCAGAAAATAAGAAGACACCAACTCGTGAGAAGGCAGACATTCCTAAATACAATGAAAATGAATGAGACTTAGATAATATAGTGAAATAATTTCCATTCATTCTTTCTGCATGCACTTTTTTTGCTTTAGGTGGTATCACTTAAATGACATATTACCAACAGATGCTAAATGTTGCAAGTGGCAGATACAATCATCCATTTAGCTGAGGAAGGTCTTTTCAGTATTGACTGAATATCCATAATTGGATATCCATAATTGGATATCCAAACATCCATAAATTGAGAAGTGGAGAAAAAATTCTGTGTTTATAACCATGGGGTTAGCCATCACATTAACAGCTGCAGCCCCTTCTGTAGATGTTCTAAGGTATAACATATCTGAAAGTAGCTGTGCTTGCATAATTTATTTTTCTTGTACACAGGGAAGGAATGAAGCTGAGGACTAAGCGAGATCACTCCCAAGTTCTACCCTCAGAACTTCCACCTTCCTCATATGTGGCTTTCTACAAGCTTTTGAAGGTTATTTGAGAGAAGGCAGTTGAAATAGGGCAGTCTCACAGCTGAGCATGTAAATATCATGAGATTAAAAAAGAGCAAGAGAGAGTCTGATTCTAGAAACAGAGCGGCTAGGGCACTCAGCTTTGGTGGGAAAGGACCAGTGCTCCAATGGCATGAAGATAACATGCCTCAACGCACACCGAATGTATTAAATCAGCATCAGGTATCAGCTAACAAGACAACATCTAAATAAGGCACAGTAATTTCTACTTACTGAGAGTCTCAGGAACACAAACTTGAGCTTATAAACTACTTTCAGGATAAGGAAGTTGAGAGCTCAGGTTCATGAAAATTAGATTACTAGGATTCCAGATGAGAGCTGGCTCCAAATATAGACAGAACACAGAATATCTATGCAAATCAGTGCAGATGTATCTCCAGGAAGTCTGAATTATGCAACTGCATGATTGCAGTGCCAAAGTTACATGACTGATGTAGACAATCAGAATCTTCCCTCAGGTATCCCTTGTGGTTAGATGAGAAAAAGACTCGTTAGGCTGGTTTATTAAGGAGAGCTCAACGTACCCTTCAAATGTTGACTTCAGTTTTTCACACCAGCTAGCTTTATTGACCAACAGTTCAGGTAGTTTTGGTCATCTATACATATCTATACTTTATTTATTACATATTTATTGATATTTATGTACTTCAATCTCTTCTAACTTAAATCAGTGTAATTCCCTTAAGTTACCAGAATGAAAGTACAGTATCATGATTTTTTTTTTCATTGTTACCTTTCTCTGAGTTTGTGTCTTATCAAATACTGCATTTTGGAATATTTTTCTCCAGCTCTATTAGCAGGAGTTTTAAATTTCTAACATTTTTTTTCACACTATGATTCTAATATCTTCTATAAAAATCCTTTACTAGTTCTTCACTGATGTTTGGAAGTACTCCATATTTAGCAATTTTATGATTTAATTAAGACGAAGTTCAATTTTTGCACCTACATGGAAATGATTAGGTACGACTGAGAGCAGACCAGTTAAGAAAAAAATCAGTTCAAATGCTAATTTTTCAGAAATAAGAACAAGGATCGTAATGGAAAGTGACCTGTGGTTTTACCTACAGTAAATATTAATAGCAATAAAGCTGTAACAGGTATATAAAATTTTCCTTTGCAGCTGAATGTAATGGAAAATTTAGCAAGTTATATTAGCTAGCACTTTTGCAGAAGCTTGTTACTTGATTTGAATGAGCAAGAACACATCAAGTAGGCTCCAGAGTCTTGCTTTGCTTTCATTCCCAGAAGCAAGGACAGGATGTTTTATCACTAATGAACAAGTGATCTGATTAATGTATAATGATCCTTGCTAAAAATGATGTTAAGGGAATGTTAAAGTTGCATGGCTAAGCACTGAGGGGCTCAGTCCCAGCACACTAAAATAAACAGACTGGATCTTCATTGACTCAAATGAGCTTTGGATCAGGTACGTTAAAAGTAACAGAAGTTATTAAATGGATGTATTCATATGATACTTAACACAGTGTATGGGTAGATATGGAACAAAAATATAGAAAGGAGGGAAATTTTTTGCTTGCTTCTTCCCAGTTTTAAGGGTTGCTGGACTACGTTAATGAACTGTCCTTCCTGCCCCCCTCTCCCTTACCCCCAAAAATAACATTTGTCTAAACTAAAAGGTTTTGTAGAAACAGAGATGTCTGAGCAGGAGGATTTACACTAGGTTCTTCCACTGTGTCTTTCCAGATGCATCTCTGTGACGTTCAACACTCAGGCAGCCCATCAACATCCTGGGAGCAGTCCGAATGAAACTGGGGAGGCAGGCAAAGAGCCCAGGGTCATTTGGACAGTGAAGGAAGTCAATGGAATTTGTCTGCTCCTTACATTAAATAACCACAATCAGATTTTTTCCTCAGTATTTGGAAAAAAAAAAAATTATTTTCTCAATAAAAAAGCTTTATTTTTGTGTTAACTCTTCTAAAATGCGAAAATTTCCCATGTATACGGAAGATTTCAATTGTTGACCAACTCTGCTGAGCTTTATTAGTCACTGAAATGAGTACCTAACCTGGTAATGATAAAGATATCAAGAAAGGACAGAGAAAAAAATGCATATAGTTTACTGCAAATAAAATACAATATTTATATATAAAGTAATGGGATTTTACCTGATCGGATAGGATATCGCCCTGTCAGGAAAGCAGCCCTGCTTGGAGTACAAAGTGGGGATGCTGCTATATGCTGAGTAAGCGTCACTCCCTCGTCTGCTAGCCTGTCAATATTAGGGGTTCTAGAAAAACATAAGCAGGGGAAAAAAAAAAAAAAGAATATACAAAGATGATTATTTATTATTTGGAAATGGGCATGGTGAGATCAAGGCATCTGAGGCAAAAACTACCAGGAAAATCAAGTTAAGACTTACTGTATGCAAATTATCAAAACCATGGTGGTGTTGCAATTCTAAATAATATGGTGTCAAATATTTTTACACTAGGTGTCAATACTGAACTGAGACACTGTGGCATTGTGCCAAAAAACTTTTCCCCCCACTTTCATCTACTCTTCATGGCCAATACTAAACTGTGACACCTGGATGTATGTACTGCAACCCTTTTTAATGCATTCCTTGACCCAGAACTGTAACTTTGCTACTTACATGGCCTTTCTGCTTCAGCAACGGCGAAAGATTGGAGAAAGTTTATGCTTCCTTACTCTCTACTTCGTGTCACTTCTCCCTCCCCAGTGTGCTGTGTTTTTGGGGTAGGGTTAATGTTGTGTGGTGGTATCTAGTTATTAGGGGAGATTCAAACGATTATGACTCTGTCTTAGGCTCTATATTAACAATGTTTACATGTCTGACATGACTATGCCTGCAATATTAGAACCAGGAGCACATCCAGTTTTCCATATCTGCATGGGAAACTTGGTTTGTGACCTGGCTTATCATGCAGATGAAAATTGGTTCCTGCAGGAAGAAAACCTGTACCCTTAGTTCTACAGGAAAAAAATAGGAATGCAGACCGGTCAGGAGCTGCAGCATGCTCTAATAAGTTCCTGACCTGGGAGATTAATGGTCATGACCTCAAGGCACACTACTGCTCCCATCATCTAAGTCTGAATAGTCAGAAACATTAATTTTCCAACAGACTTCTTTGCTATCTGTAACTTCACCTACTGATAACAAGCAATATGATGAAATTTCTTCATACTCCAAAGATCTAATTCTGAATTTTCACATCAGAGAACATAGATCTTAGCAGTTCTGGTCCTTGTGAGAGAAGTGATCTAAGCATTGGTGTTGAATATAGAATCACAGAATGGTTTGGGTTGGAAGGGACCTTAAAGACCACCTAGTTCCAACCACCTTGCCATGGGCAGGGACACCTTCCACCAGACCAGGTTGCTCAAAGCCCCATCCAACCTGGCCTTGAACACTTCCAGGGATGGGGCATCCACAGCTTCTCTCGGCAACCTGTTCCACTGCCTCATCACCCTCACAATGAAGAATTTCTTCCTGATATCTCATCTAAATCTTCCCTCTTCCAGTTTAAAGCCATTGCCCCTTGTCCTATCACTACATGCCTTTGTGAAAAGTCCCACCCCAGTTTTCTTGTAGGCCCCTTTAAGTATTGAAAGGCCACTATAATGTCTCCCCAGAGCCTTCTCTTCTCCAGGCTGAACAACCTCAACTCTATCAGCCTGTCTCCACAGGAGAGGTGCTCCAGCCCTCAGATCATCTTCATGGCCTCCTCTGGACTCACTCTGACAGGTCCGTGTCCTTCTTGTGTTGGGGTCCCCAGAGCTGAAGGCAGTACTGCAGGGAGGGTCTCACCAGAGCAGAGCAGAGGGGCAGAATCCCCTCCCTCGACCTGCTGGTCACGCTGCTTGGGATGCAGCCCAGGACACAGTTGGCTTTCTGGGCTGCGAGTGCACACTGCTGGTTCATGTTGAGTTTCTCATCAGTCAACACCCCCAAGTCCTT
>NW_009615785.1:18398-18760 GCF_000690535.1 Cariama cristata | reverse complement strand
TTTTCCTTAGGATCTTTATTTCCCTCATTACTTGCCCACATTTCCTCATTTCTAATTCAAATTTATTGCAGTGAACTTCCCCTTTTCATTGTTTGCTAATTATAAATATGTATTTTATTACTGCATTTACTGCCCCTGAACCCAAGCTCATCTGCAAACCACCAGTATCCAGCTCTCTCTGTGTGGCTCTTGGACTTTCTAGGAAAACATCCTAAAACCGTTTCAGGTCAGGGCCGGATGGAAAGAAGCCACAGCCACCCTGGCAGACGCCTTATACGCTGCTACCAGCAGCAGTGAAACGGAGTTTCCACATCCTGAACCCAAAAGCAAGGGTGCCATACCAAGTGGTATTGGCGAGGGGG
>NW_009615785.1:15029-18367 GCF_000690535.1 Cariama cristata | reverse complement strand
GGAAATGGAGTCCCAGTGACTGCCCTCCCCTCCCTCCCCAGCGAATCACTCCTCCACAGGGCAACGCTTTCGTGGATGAGCCTCCTCACTTCCCACGGATGGTTTTACTTCCAGCTGTACGCAGGTGAAATCCTTCCTTTTAGGCAGTATAATTGTTGTATAGTACGATCAGCTGAGGATTTCATTTGGTTTAAACTTCACAAATGTAATCAGCTAAGCAATACACCGACTCGAAGTTCTGTAATACTTTTCATCTGGCAAGAGTAAGACTAAAGTAGACTTGCCCTTGGGCTGGAAACAAACACTGAGTTTGGAAACTACAGCATAGAATTGTAGAAACATCAAAGGTATTTCAGACCCGGCAGCAGGAGACCTCAAGATGCGTCACTCAGACTGAAACCTTCCGATGTTTGTGCAAATTTTCAACTTAAGAGCATAGCAAAGTGATTAACGAGCCATTACTCCTGCTGTCTGCTGCAATTTGTGCATCTCTAGCAAGGTGATCTACTGTCCCAACATGTTCATTAACTGCTGGGATGTATCTTTTGCATCTCTATCATTAGTGGAAGGAATGAGAAAGTATGCCCTTCCTGGCCAAATACACAGGAGATAAAAGGCGAAGAGCCTTTGTGCTGGGTGACAAACTGCAAAAGTTTTGACTTTAAAAGTATGTGGAAGTAAATAAAAATCTCCATCTAAGGCTGTAAATTGCTTCCAGTGTTCCTCAGATAGATTATCCTAGTTGGTCAGCCATTTAGGAATTCAAAACATTGCTACAGACTTTCCCAGCTTAAAAATATATCTTCCACATCATCAGAAGCTAAAAAAAGCTTCTTTTTTGACTAGAGATCTGCCGCGTTGGACATACCACATCAACTCTCGGTTCTCACCCTAAATTAAAGGAAATACAGGACGGCTGCTGTTGTCATCCCTGCATGCAGGTAAGTGCATCGCACGGCAGCGTCAGCGTGTGTGAAAGGCAAACCTTGGGAATACTGAGAGTTTAAAGAGGGCTTATAAACAGCTGGAAGCATGTACTTCCTTTCATTCCAAGACGGTTGAAGCCTAGATCATCTTTCCTTTCTCTTCCTCCAAAGCTTAGATAGGTGGGAAGCAGACTTTTCTCACGCTTCGGAGAAAATTGTACTCAAGGATATAATCCAAGCCAGGAAATGCCAGATCTGGCCATAATATACTGGAAATGTCACCGAAGGAAAGAGCCTCGTGACATCCTGAGGTAGGCAGAGTTTAATTCTTGCTTTCTAGCCACCCAAAACTGCAAGTCTTTCTAGATCCTAGAGAAGAAGAATGTACAGGGCTTCTTGAGGAGACACAGAAACCTCAGGAAAGGGAAGAGCAAGTCAGAGGAAGCTCATGCCTTGGACTCCTCTGTTCCTCCAGCAAGAATGCATTAATTTTCTTTCCTCATTTTACTAGGTTGTATAAAGGTCACCCTGAAACGTAGCCCCAAAACTTCCCTCCAAGGTCCAAAGGCAAACATGAACTAAAACCGAAGTGCTTTCCTCTGGGGATCTTTCTTCAGCACATCCCAGGCAACACGGAGCTAAACCAGACCGTTGCACAAAAACCCGAGACAGAATCAGCCGGTCAGAGCCAGGGGCAGCCTCGCTGCTAACAACCACCGTGTTCGCTGACCAGAAGGCAAACCCTCTAAGTATGTAGGAGCCGGTGGTTTCAGCTGTTAATGCTGCTATAAGCAGCCATGGTTTGTGAATTAAAATGCTGCAGACCACTGGCTCATAGTAATGCGGTCCTAGGGCTAGATTCTACTGAGAAATGAGCAACTCCCGTAGCATCTGACACAAAAATGCTAGGCATACAGCCAGAGGCATCGCCTGGCTGTAAAGGACCTCATCCCCCATCAAAAGTTCAAATTCAGGCAGTTTTTTTGCCAATTTATAGGCACACACAAAACATTTTTACTCATTCACACCACCTACTTCCCAGCAGCCCTCATGCAAATGGCAGCTTCAGCAAAGGGGCAACTCTGATCGGCTCCAAAAGCAGCGACAATGCCAACTGACATCGGTACAGCAGCTCCAGCACTGCGTAGGTGTTGGTCGATACTTGAAAGTATTCATGAGACAGAAAAGCTGAGCCTGCCAGCCCTATCCCACAACAAACAGCTCACTGGCTTGGGCAGTCATTTAGGAGGTTGTATTACGTGTCTACAGGAAAATAATAATTAAAAAAAATCATATACACTCTGCCCAATGTGGAAAGGACAACTCTCCCATGTTCAGGACAAATGGGATGCGTAAAGGGACAGAGCTGGGCTCAAGGCCCTGCCCCAGTATTTGTGGAACTGTTTCTATTTCCTTTCCCCTTTGCATTTCAGACAAAAGAGCAAAGCCCGCTCCTGAGTAATGCAACAGGCTGATACTTAGGATGCTTAGGACACTCAAGTGAAAGGCAAGAGACTCAAGTTCAAGTCCTTGCCTTGAATCAGGCAGAGTACAAACACCAAATTCAGATCGCTTATTTCCTACGACAACACAATGCACCATTGCTTTTGAGATTTCACTGCTTTTTGACCTGCACAACCACTGAAGGAAGCTTTGGCAAACCTAGCACCCCCCATAACCAGTGGGGTTTTTGTTGGTTTTTTCCCCCCTCCTAAAGAATTGCCATTTTCTCAGTAGGTGTTTGAGACAGAGTCCTTGTTCATACTGGTACAGCATTAGCTGGGCTAATTAGTGCACCCCGACACAGCTGCAGGAGCACGCTGATGTGTTTTATGAATTATGTATGTGCTAGAATTAGCTTATTAAGGAATTCCTGAAGAACTATGTGCATATGCACACAGTAATTCAGTTGTTGCAGCTGTTTGCGTTACTCTCTGGTACTCTGCGGACCCTGCAGCAGAGCACGGAGCTTCCCAGGTCCAGCAAAGACATTCGGAGAATCCGAATGGGTGAAAATGAGAGAAAGCATCAGGTGCAAAGGGTACCTCTCTCAGTAAGAGTGCCCATAAGAAGAGATGAAAACTCACTAACATGGAGCATTTTAACTCAATGAAGCAGTAACAAGAAATCCTGTCTTGCTCTTGTCCACAAACAACAAAATAAATTATAATTGCAAACGAAAGCATCTCAACACTTTAGTAAATCAAGCCACATCAGCTTCTGATGGCCACAGTGAGCTAGAGATCTCTATCTGTTCACTAGGATGTGACAATGCAGGGAAGTACAAGACCCAAGAAGTAGACCTAAGTGCATTTATCTTTAAATATTTGAGGAAGAGTGATTTTCTAGCTACCAAGTGACATGGCTTATAAACACAGATTAGGAGCAAGTTTCAATCACTTATTCTATTAT
>NW_009615785.1:0-15007 GCF_000690535.1 Cariama cristata | reverse complement strand
GGGGGGGGAGGAATCTGCTGCAATTTTTGGAGAAGAAAAGGTTCTGAAATAAGTTTTCCTTCCCAATTATTACTCCGAGAGAGGCTGGAGTTCAGAACATACGCACTGCAATTAACTGGTATGCCCTCGGTCAGACCGCTGTGCTCTTCCCTTCTCAAGGCAGCTGTACCTTCCTGCAAGCGCTTTGTCTGCGAGGGAGAGCTGCTCCGCAACAGCCAAGCGTCATCTCCACGGAGCCGCTCGCCCTGGAGAAGGCTGGCCAGCTTTGGTAAGAGGATCACCTGAGAGCTGGAAAAACCCCAGCAGAACTTTCATTGATTGACCTCATATCCTCCCTGCAACTTTGAAAGCGGTTAATTGCCCAGCCCAGAAAAGCCTCATGCTTGCCGGCTTCAGAGGAAGAGTCAGCTTTGAGTCTCTCCCAAACAGGTTGGTTTGACCCGAATGCTTTAAACAGAGGAAGCTGAAATAAATAAATACATAGCTTGTGAGCTGCTGAGAGTATGAAAAAGAATTTCTTTAAAGATGAATCTTTCTCTGTCCAACGTGTTATGAAGAGACATAAGGGAGACTTTTTCTTTTTCTTTCCCACTGATAAGGTTTTCTGGCGATGAACTGTACAACCTGGCCTAGCAAATTTCCTGCCATAACAAGCTGCATGATAAGTAAATAGTGGCTGACTAACAAGGCGGTTCAATATTTACACAATCTTTTCATTTCGAAGTAGACGGCAGATTATTAGAAAAGGTGAAATCTCTTCAGATAAACTCGTAAGATTTTCCACTGAACAGCTTAATGTCTTTCCCCAGAAATGGGAGTGACAATCCCAAGCATACAGGAATGCTCAGATCTCGCAGCCCACAAAACTGCCGGCACAGAGCACAGTTCACAGCCCCGTGTAGCGGGGAAAGAGCAGATGCACGGGATCAATGGCAAAGCAAAGCAACCTACAACGAGCGGCTCTTTTCAATGCTGACTACCTGCAGCAGGCATGCTGCTGCTTGTCTGCTTGCTTTTTTTTGGACTCTTCCAGATAATGCAGCTGCCTAGCGCTGATAACATTTATTTATGTGAGAAGGCGAACCCACGTATTCGGAAGCTACCATTCTTGTGTGCACTGAAAGTTCCTGTGAACAAAAGGTTATGATTACAGCCTATCTTCCTCCTCCTCCTCCTCGACAGAAACTAGAAATAACAAGCATGCAGACAGGGGGAAACCACAGCAAACCTTTTTGCCCAGAGTGTGTAGAGGAGCCTTAACACCAAACCCGAGAGCTTTCATTCTGCTTTTGAAAACAAACAAAAGAACCAGAAAGTGAGACCACAAGGCTTTGGAGAAGACGCTGAGAAAAGATGACCATGTCAAAGGAGAGTGGAGATGCTCATTCACCAACAATCCGGGCATTCTTCAGAGGAGGGCAGAAGAAATGACAGCTGAGAAAATTTTCCAATGTAAAGAACTTTTAAAAAATAATAATAAAAAAGTTTTGACCGTGCAACCTAAAGATTTTGGCAAAAACCAGCACTTACAGTAAGGTGTTCATACAACCAAGCAGAAAACTCTTACAGTGATCTTGATTGGAGCAATCTAAAATATAATCAGTACAGAACAATTTCTTTCAATAAGGTAACAATGTAGCAGCTTGTTCTTATTGCCACTTTCACTCCTGTTTGAAAACATCCCTTTCAGCCATCTTACATGCTTCTTAAATACTACATCATATACTTATTCCAAGTTCGCACTTAGCAAGGCTGACCAAGCGTGGGCAAACAGCCTATGGCACACAGCAGTTGTAAGAAAATTTTTCAGCTTGTGCTCTTCATTCTCCTTCCCATACCTTTACTTCCCAGCATCCCTTCTGAAGCGCTCCTTTACTTTCATCGTGTTTTAAGCAGGGCATCTTCCTTCCTTCCCCAGCTACCAGGTAGCTGTGCGTATGAAATAATTATTCTGAGATCTGTGCTGTACAGCAGTGTACTGCTAGAGCCACATCAAAAGCAAAAATCTCCTATTCTTTAAAACAACCCAGCCCTTCCTCAGTACTGGGCCTGAAAGCCTGTGACAACTACTGGGGTCAAAAGAAGCTGCTTTTTCTGTTGTCAGCACTGCAAGGCACAAACGCATAGTTTTTTTGTCCTCTACACGTGTTTTCTCTTCCCTTCACACACTGACTCCTCTTACCTTGTTACTAGGGAAGCAAGTGCAATTCTGCCAATTCCAGCATGCCAGAATTGAGATGACTTAACACTAGATCCTCCATTAAAACCAGAGCTCAGGCAAGAACAGACTCTGTCCACCTGAACAGTATGCCAGGTCATGGCAGCTGGCAGCCAGAGCTACGCTTTTGCTCAGGTTCTGATTGCCAGCCTTGGAATCCCGGTGTCCTCACATGTAGGGATATTTCTCTGAAGCTCTCCCTTATGTACACAACTCTGTTGAATCCATCTACCCACCTGCAGTTTTAAATATTTGCAGCACAATGGTGGAAAACCAACCCTGGTCTCCAATACCAACCTATTTTGAGCTTTGGGCTCAGACTTTACCAAGCGTTGCTGTTAACATGCATCAGTTACATTATCCATCCTTCCGCTATTTTCTCTTTGACCTACTGCCTCCCAAAAGAAAGCACGTGGGGGAAGGGGAGGGCACAGTCAAGATAATTCCACACACTCTCAGCCATGTTCTTAATAATACTACTACTAATAACAACAACAATAATGATGAGTCTCTGTGTGTTAAGCTCACAGAAAGGCATGTTTCAATGCCTGATTTTTCATAGCTCTTGGTTAGAGTGACGCCTACAGCATAATACCTTCCTCTTGCCAAACAATCACATTTTAGTATAGTGATGATACAGTGTTATTCAGTTCTTTTCTTAAAAAAAAAAACCCTCAACATTGAATGTCACCATGGGAACAGTCTAAAGTTGACTTTGGAAAGAGGCTCATTTCCTATAGCTTTTCTGTTGGCATAAAAATAATGTCACTGAACTGTACCAGAAGCAAGTGCTTTATGAAGTACCATCTCTAAAGATACCAGTCAGTTCTGAAAATACCCTCCCTAATGGTTGCATTTCTTTAGTTTCTGAAGCAGAATAAAAGGCCCAGAAAGGTTTCTTCCCTGTTTTCCTCAACAAGAAACACACCCCAGGCTACCACCAGTGTGATCTAATTCAAACATTCTTCAACCTGTAATGTGTAGTAAGTGTCAGTATGGAAAAATTCCTTCTTAGAGGAACAATTAAAACTTAAAGCAGTCATCCTGTTGGCTGGCTGAACAAACGACACATGTTCACACAAGAATAATTCAGTCAACCGTCTTAATAAGGATTTACTTTAAACAGAACCTTGTATGGGTACACTAGACTCAGTCTCATTAAGGAGTAAGTTGGATTTTTATACAGCATGAACCATTGGCAATCTAAAACAGACCCACTGAAGAATGGAATGGAGAATCAAACGCAATGTTTCAGACCCAAGCTCTATGTGCCTTTAATACTTTCTTTTCCTTTTTTTTTTTTTTGAGAGAGTGCACACTACGACAGACATTTGCATTTATCATGTTTTTAACTTCTTTTCTAAGGATGAACTCTCTGAATCTGCATCTTCCAACTCCGCTCTGTGTCTTTTCAGTCCTCCGAGAGACTGAGTGCTCTCATTGCCCGTAGGATGCAAGTCGGCAGTATCCTCTCTTGTGCTCACACTGTAGCTGTTGGAGTCCATTTCAGACAGGCAGCAGTCTTTGTGCAAGGTCACACCCATCTGTACAAGGTTACCATTATCAGCATTTGAGTGCACCTGTAGTCCTTGCGTCAGAGTCTCCTGCTCTCCAAAACTCTGTCCGTTGTTGAGGCATGAAGGGCGAAGATGCAAGTGGCCGTTGTTGTGGTTAACACAGGAGGTGTCGAGGCTCCTCTCCTCACTGTCATCAGTCTGGTTTCTGGAGCAGTGACCTGACATGCTACAGATGGCAACAGTGGAGAACGGAGGGACCAGTGAGTGATGGCTTGATGCTGGTTGGCAGTTCTGACTATTTTTTTGTTCCACAAGTCCTGCAGTCTGAATGCAAGGTTCTTCAGTACAACTATTTAGCCCTTTGCAGTTAGCTTTTCCATTGAGCTTTTTAGTCTCAAAAGAATGCTCTATACCTCCACTGCTAGTGTCTTCAGATGTGTTTTCTTGACCCTCCATCCGCCGCTGATTGTCACATTCATGAGCTTGACCATTAGCAGAACTTTCTATCAAGCCACATTCTTTTAAAGTTTCTCTGTTGTGGCTGTCAGCAGAAAGAGCTGGGGAACCTTGAGGAACTACTGAACTCAAGTTCCTACCATCTTCCTTATTTAGCGAGCGTGCCGTACTGTGCCTTCCACTAGTTCCTGGTTTCCCTTCATCATTCTCTCCATCTCCTTTGGAGGATTCACCATCTTTACCAGCTGAATATGATATGTAAGAATAATGAAGCCATTTGTAAGCTTTGTAAATCTTCCTCTCCACTGATTCACTGTCTGAACAAGGAGACGTCCTTTCTTTGAGAACTTCTTTGTTGGCTGAACTCCTTTCTGGCGAAGAAGCTGGAGAAGAAGAAAGATCATCTACTTTGATCTGGGGGTAATCATAGATGTCCTCACCTATGTAAGGGGTCACATTCTCCGTGTTGGTGCTAGTCCTTTCCTCCTTTTGCACCTTCTGTCGGCGCCTCAGTGCATTGCGTTGCCTCATAGATGTGCGTCGTTCGTTCAGTTCCTCTTCATCTTCTGTACTGCTGCTGCTGCTGGAACTGCTGGATTCGTTCTCCTCAGGACTCGGGGACCGTGGCCGTGGGAAAAGGTCTGTATCTAGTTCTGCCTCGCAGGTATTGTCATCAGAGTCAGACTCATTGGAAAGGGCCAGGAGACGTTTATCCTGATATTTTCTCAGTGCAGAGAGCCTCTGCTGACGGGAAGCCATGTCTTCTCTGGCTGAGGGGGATTCAGTTGATCTTAAGGCCCTTAAGTTATAGGCAGTTTCATCAGACTCTTCAGCCGCATGTGGTGGGGAGTGATGCAAAGAGGCAGAGGACTCTGACTCGCTGTAAGCAGAGCGTTCGCTTACTCCTGCATGGAGCTGCAGGATTGTGCTCTCACTGAGGTCGCTGTCTGAGTCAGAACTCCAGCCCTCAATCTCCCGGCGCACCAGGGAGTCAAAAAAGGCCATCATCCGTGGATCTTCCTGGACTGACTGGTTGGCATAATCATGGGACAAACCGCTACCACTGTTCAACACAAGACTGATGTACTCTTCATGAGTGTAGAGGCAACGTGAATCATCCTCAATCCTACCATCCAGATCCCCTGTGCAGTCAGGCTGCTTGTAAGGACTCCAGATCTGTAATAGAAAATAAAAAAAAAATGTGTATCTTTGAATTCATAAACTATTATAAGCATTCCATATAGAACAGTAGCGCAAATACCCAGAAAGAACTGCGAGTTGCAGACTGTTTTTATTAATTTTTACCCCTCAGACCCATACTTAAGTATTCTAGAGGTGCGGGGTTTCTCACTCCCTCTTTACAAATGTATTTTTTCTGCATCTACTTCACCCATCCAGAACTTAAAAGCTCTCATACTGCAGATTATCCATAATTTCAATGTTTCATTGGGTAATAACTTCTCCCAAATTGCAGGGCTCTATTTTTATGCAATAGGGGATGCTTACTCACTAACGGTAAGAATAGTTTGTTGCCTACAATACAGTCTTAGCACTAATGAAGGCACTTGTTTCCCAGGAAACTGGAGTTGCTTGTGCCAGTGATGTAGAGTAACATTTCATCCAGCTGCATAGCCAGTCACACCTGATCAGCGGGCAGGGAGCTAAATGTATGGAGGTGAAAAGCAGAGCGCACTACTCCCTTTAGGGAACAGTCGTGAAGGAAAGAAAGCATCCAATATTTCTCAAGACACAGTAGTAGTTTTGGTTAGTGGGGAAAGGTGAAGGAGAAGAGTTTTACTGAAAGCTATTTTTGAAGTGGAGAGAGGTAGTAACATTGCAAAGCGTAATGATTTCACAGATAGCAACAGCCTCGACTGTGCTGTCCATCTAGCCTTCCCTCAGTTTTCCTGGTGTGGAGATGGGGAAAAAAGAAAAAGGCCCCAAAGAAGATCCACCAATAGCCCTAAGAAACCGGTAATCCATAGCAAACGTAACAGATCTCCTCACCTCTCTGTTTTACTCACGGATTTGAGGGTAATATGATTAAGGCACTCATTGGACAACCACTATCACTTTATTCTAGATCGATGGTTAACATGATGCACAACACTTAAGGGTAAGCAGAGCTAGGATGTAGTTTATCCACAATTCTGCCTTAATGTTTTGCTTATATCTGATTTCAGTCATGCTTTGGTTTTACCATGCTAACAAGCTCAGGGAAAAAAATTCTAGTGCCAGCTGTCTACACCAGGTTGGCCTTTTGGGATAGACTTTGGCAAAAACATCTCTTTTCCCAACAGAAATTAGTCAACTTTTGTTCCAAGTAGACAAAACCGCTAACAAAAAGTGTTTTGCCTGTGCAAATGGGATAATCAGCACTCATCTCACAGATGCGTAGTTAACACATGCAACATAATCTGATACTACTGTGACAAGCACTATAAAAAAAGCCCAAGAGAATGCTAGTAATTCTGTATTCACAGACATTTTCAACAGTGTACACTAAGACTTCTACACCTTTAATATTGGAAGTAAAATGAAATAAATTATCTTGCAGCTACTTGTTCAGCAAAGCCAAATTTAAGATGTACAGGTAATCTTTATTCTGGAATTCTCCCAAACTTGAATGCCTTTGCTTTGCATCTTGTGTAATTTATGGTTAACAGAGCTTCCACTTACGATCTGGCTATGTAGATAAAAGAGACACTATTCCAAAATTAAAGTGGGCTGCAGATATACCTTTTCTGTATGGCAATCATCAAGCTGCCTTTCAGAGCAAAGGCGAAGGAATTTTACATTGCATTACATTCGCCTGTTCCTAGGAACATGCCTCAGTATCAAGCTGTATTTGCTATTTGTACTTAATTGCTATTTTTATTATTTGCAGTACTTAAGCAAATTCTCTTCCAGTACAGCTCATTAATGTAATGCTTGAGACCAGAATGAAGAGAGTCTCCACTGCTTGGTTCAAACACTGCACTTATTAGACACATAGCTCAAGGGAAAAGCATCAGGTTTGGATAAAGATAACAAACCCCAATCTAAGTTCGTTATGTATAGACTTCCATCAACCATACTTAACCTTTTTGAATTATTCAAGAGAACAGAAAGAATCTCTCTTCATCCTCTAATTACTTCCCATGCTCCACTTCCTGAAGACAGCATAGGAAAGTCTTCTCTCAGTGGGTGCATGAGATTGTTGATTTGGGGACACACCAAGATTTTTTAATAGAAAAATAGAACTCTGCTTGCTCAAAGAACTATTCTGAGTTGCTGCCTTCTTGATGATTTAACTTGCAGATGTTCAGTACCTTCTCCCAATTTATCAGATCTTTTCCCCTCTCCATCCCACTACTGCAGACTTCGGCAAGTAGATCAGATCTTTTTGTATTTAAGCATGTACCTTCTTGTAAACGTTTCATACTGTACTCCTGGAGAAGCAGGCTGGCAAGCCCCTTACTCAAACAGTTTTAGCAGTGTTAGATTGATCACTAGGGTTTTATAAAACTTCTTTTTTAAGCAAGAGAATTAGAAAACTCTTAGATTGTCTATGAACCAATATAAATGGAGGAGAGGTAGTCTGCTCTGAAGTCCCTCTGAGACAGGTCTGTTTTTTAATGAAAAGTCATCTAAAAAAGGTACATAAAGTGTGCACAAAGAGATTCCACATCCTTGTTAGTGCTACCAGATCTTTCTGCTCACTCTGCAAGCATCAGAGAAAACATAGTAGTGTTAAATACTGTAGATAGCTACAAAGAGTCCATAATGAGGCTTTTCCCTTCCAAGACAGATTTGTTCACAGAGAAGTAGTAAATAATAAAGAGAAGTCAAGGGAATTCAGGATGAATACCTGTTTGCACAGGATCAGATGTCTCTGGAGAGTCATATTCCTACTTTTTAGACATTTGCTATGAGGGAGTGTGAGGGCCTGCCAGAGTGCCAGAAAGAAATCAAACCAAGAATCTATCCTTGGCAGAACTGGGAAATCTTTAAACTGGCAGCAACTGGTCCAGTGCTCCCTGTGGCATCTGAAATGGGCCTCTTTGTAAATGGAATGCCTTTGTCTTTTTCCCATCCTCTGACTGATGCTGTGTTGAGGAAGAATGTGAGCAAATTGGAGAAAGTAAGTTGGCAAATCATCCCACTGAAGCAACCATCTATCAAGAAGTTCTTTCTCTGTCAGAGGATTAAGGAGCTGAATATTACTCACTGATGCCCCAAGTATGGATATAAAAATAGGAACAATAACAGAAAAGGGGAGTACAAAACTGGTTCTCTACTTCAGCAGCAATGCTTCAGAGAGCATCTTTGAATTGCTTATATTTCATGGTGGCAAACCTCCAAATTTTAAAACAAAAAAGTAGTTATGCCCGTAGCGTGAGAATAATTAAAATCAGCTATATTAGACTATCTGATTAGGCAGAGGCAGCTAGCCACAATGACATTAATCTGTCACCATAGCAACATGAGCAAATAGACTTTGCTATCTTTGATATACTGATGATTTTTAAACAAATGGGACCTATAACAGTTGTGCTCAGTTACAGAGTATTCCATTTCCAATACAAACCAATATTTCTTTCTGAAAATATTTACCACTTTATCTATCTTTTCCGGAACTGGTTTCTAACTGCATAATTCTCTGTGGCTCTCCTCTAAGCCCCACACATCAGGGGGAATGCCTCATTCATTTCTCCTGCAATGCAATTCGTTTTCCTGCCAGCACCTCCCAATGTGTCACACATTTAACTGAGGGGAAAGTGGTATTTTTCTGTTTTATATTGCTTTAGCCCTTGTGGCGAATGCTTGCTGCAAATGATAATTTTAGTTCACAGCTATGCTTTTCCAAACAATTTTACTGAAGTTCAGGTTTCTGAAATGGATGGGACTGAACAATTCATCTGGGTTGATGCGTCCAGCACACACTGTCTGGAGTCAAGGCTTCTAGTATTCTTTATTAATGAGCTTGCTGAGTCTTATTTTAGGTTTCTGAAACCTCCTCACTTGAATATTCACACACCCCTCCCATCTTATCCATTGTATTCTCAGTCCTAGCAGAAAACAAACCCTACACTACTGAGTTACTGAATTATATTCTTGCAGGTGCTTTACAACAAAATAAAACTAAAGCAAAAAAACCCACATCACCACAAAGGTCAAAATCATTCTTGTGAATACTATTCATTTCAGCAGGGCTAGGCCTGAGATGAATTTGTATCTCATTTGCAATCAGCATTAAAAATAGCAAGTGTGTTGGCAGAAGTATGTGGAATTATTGAATGGCTTGTCTGTATCGTGCCTTGATGCTGGTGCTATCAGTTCCTCACTTCTAGAAGTACTATATTTAAGCCAGCTAGTCTAAAAATTAAGGGCTCAGACAAACAACTACTTGCATCCACATGTTTAATTCATCACAGAGTTTCTACAATTGAGGGAATGGAATACCAGCCAACCACAGCGAAGTTAGCTTCTATGATTTAATCCCAGAAAGATTTTCAGAAGACACCTGAAGGACAGTAAAAGGAAGGATGCTTCTTAAGGAACTGATTAAAACAAACAAACAAAACATAAAAAACCTAACTACAATTTTTACTTATGCCTCTCCCTCCTGTCGTCTCAACTTCTCTGAGCAAGCACATCAAGCATTTATATGGGGGAAAGATAGCCATGCAAGGGAAGGACTTGTGTTCCTAGCTGTTTTTAATGCAGTAAACAGCCCCTCAGAACCGCTGGTGGTGTTTTTCCTGTTTTGCCCTTCTGCTAGTGGCAGTCACTAGCCTCCAGCCACTCTGCAGAAGCAGCTAGACTGAAGAAGAAACCACCATTGTACGGTCACCCGGAAACCGCTGTTCACTAAGACAGTACCTTTAGAGTAAAGTCATGCAGATAGAAAAGATATGAGCCTTAAAACAACCTGATCCCCAAACAAGGCACATTACAAGCTGAGACAAAATGACATACAACAAGAGGATAAGAAGTTGTGGCTTGCTAATAAACTTAATACATTAAACACCTTTCCCTTAATTTGTTTCTAGCTTGCAATGTTTGGATAATTCAGTTCCTTCAAAGCAGCTACACGAGTTCCATTGCACATACTGCGACGCAATAGGCATTCTCTTCTAAGGAAGCATTCAAGCAGAGGTGTCTTTGAAAAAGTTACACAACCTGTGACTGGAGCCTTAATCGAACTAACCTTTTAATCACTAGGCAAAAAAACCACCCTGCCAAAACCCTAGCAGAAGTACACAAAAGCAACACAGGGGATGTTTATACCAATGCTAATCCAACAGTCTAAGCACACTCATGCAGGAAGGATTCATAGGGTGAAGGGTCAGCAGATCTAAAAACCAAAAGGAAGAATTCAGGCTGCGTGAATCATGTTCCCAAAGCAAGAAAAATGCCTCTGGCGAAACTGTTGTTATAACAGTGGCAGTTTGACTGCTTGCAAATTGAAAAATCGGTGAGCTGCTAAGACTGTTCAATGCACTTTTGTTCAAAGCCTATGTTGGGTAGATTTGTGATCAAATCTGTTAGAGGGACACAGATGAAGAAAAAAGTAGAAAAGCAAACTAAAGTACCAGTGAAAGATAGAAAAGAAGGAAAGCTGAACTACAATTAGAAGCCAAATGCGGATAGTAGCTGTAATGCAAGTGATGCAGCTGGGCATCGAGCCATGGTCACAGGGTTTTGGGCCAGTTCTGGTCTGCAAGTTGCATACCACTAAAACATTCCATTGTGGGACAAGTTCATTCAATCAACTTGTAGCTGACTAAAGCATTTATTAATACTCAAATGACCACATTTATAGCCACATGCAGGTAATACTTTTATGAAGTCATTCAACAAATAGTTAAAAGCAGCATCGGTTCTTATTATCCTACTTAAAAACTAGATTGTTCTGGTTTCTTTCATCTTGTTGATAGACCTAATTTATAGCAAAATTTCTATGGCAGCAGAATGCAAAGTGCACTACTGTAGCATAGTTCTCTGCCTCCCCACCCTCAATCTCTGCTATTAGAAATGACAAAAAAGTTTCTGCCTTGCTTCCATGACACTGGCTGTCTTTCCTTAAGGGAAGAAAGTTTCAGAACCTAACAAAGTTTGTGACCTCTTTATGTTCCACATAAAAAGGTGCAAACTTTCTAAAAATACTGTACATTATTAGAGGATTCAGAAAAGACATTTTGTGGAAGGTTATTAAGAGTTCCGTTTCCTCTGGAAGCCACAGAAAGGTATGTTGAAACAATTCAATGCAGAAGTGCATACAAAAATTATAGAAGGGCTCCTGAGGCAGTATTGGGGCCAAATTCAGCTAGGTCAGGCTAGGCTAAGGCTCAATGAATTTCAGACCAAAGTATCAGAAGTCTTTGGAGATCAGGTTACAGCTGTGACTAAACTCTCTGGAGAAGAACTGTTTGCGTGACACTTCAGTTATGCATGGAATGAAGCTGGAAAAAATCTCCTTTTTCAAGGTACAAATCCAGGAAATTTTGATCTTATATTTCTAAAACCTTTAAAATTGAGATGGAGTTTAAAGTTGAAATGCCCAGTTAAAAATCTGCATCACTTTAGCCAGCAAATAAGACACATCACTTTATAAAAGAGTAAGATGAGAAGACAGGATGGGCATGGAAAAGAATGATGCTGAGCAAAACAAAGCATTTCT
This sequence comes from Cariama cristata, assembly GCF_000690535.1. Classification (NCBI taxonomy): domain Eukaryota; kingdom Metazoa; phylum Chordata; class Aves; order Cariamiformes; family Cariamidae; genus Cariama; species Cariama cristata. The sequence goes on along the minus strand of NW_009615785.1, from coordinate 3,150 downwards.
TCCTGAAATATTGAAAGAAGACATTTTCTGATAATTAATCTTACCTTTATAATCTTTTCAACACCAGAAGAACAGATCATGTAAGTGTGAGGATTAAACCGGACTTGGTTTACAATTGACCGATGACCTTTCAATACCATAAAAGCACCATTGACGACCCTGCCAATGCCACCTAGGGGAAAAACGAGCACACACTGAAATGAATAGTTAAATCTTCATATTGCTTGCATTCATAATCATTTGAAGTTGTATTATATTTGACAATGCACTTCAGCTTTATTTTGCAATAGTGGAAGGCCTGTGTTGGCTGCAGAATTCCAATTTTATGAGCAATGCTCCTATGAAAAGCTGCAAGTTTGACAAAAAGCAACCTTCCTGCAAATTACGACTTGGAGGCTAGCTTTGATTCAACTATCTAAACAAACAATGAAGGTTTTTGACCTAATATGACAAGTATGTGAATAAGAACAACATACCTACTTAATGAAATCACCAGTGAAACCTACTAGGCATGACACTACTTACAGTTTGTAAATCTGACAAATACAGAGGTTGACTTTTTAAATAGCTACACTCCTTTTTAATTTATCTTTTAAATCAGTAATTCATTACTGTCACAGTTGACTAGTCTGATAGGTAGGAATCTAAAGGAGGTAATCTTCAAGGCTACTAACCTGAGTTACTACACTACAGTTGGACTTAGTATAGCCTTCCCCAGACTGGGATCTCTAACAACTTGTATTTCTGCGAATCAAGCTTAGAGAGGGACCTGAAATAAAACATCTGACCAGTGGGTTATATCATTCTTTGTCACAAGGTAGGGAATTAGCTAAGTGGAATGCTTTTGTGCTAATGGTAAAACTCAAAATAGAAGCCAGATAACTTTTCTGCTTGGCCGTTGACTGTTACTAGGTCTATACAGCAAAGCAACAAACCACCACACAGTAATTTTTCATATTCATAGATTCACACAATTAAAACCATACATGTGTTAGAAAGCACACCTGTGCATCTGAATAAATAAGTATCAATCAACATGTTATGATTAAGATCTTCAGTGAAAGAAACCAAAATTAGCTTCTGTGCTACTTATAGTTGTCTTAACACTGAGCAAGTAAACTTTATGTTCTTCTTGCTGAAGATGTTTACTATCCTCCTTTGATGTCAACAGGACCTCTTTCAGCTGAAATAGCTGCTAGTTTAAGCCCTAAGCCCAATGCTGAACAACTTTGTCTTCTAAAACAGAGTCAGAGTTCTCCTGCAATGCTCATTTCCTAAAGAAAAACTTGCATTAACACTGAAGAGTAGCAAGATGGAAGGTGATATAGGAATGCCTTTTTGTTTGGTGTTTTTTTTTTATTGACCCTTCTATTTGTTAGGTTACATAAATGACAATGAACTGCAGCTAGTGAGCTTATGTTCAGCCCCTCTCCTCTTAGAAAAAGTACCCTATCCCTTCTATTCATCATAACTACACTCTGAAGACCAGACTGATGTGAACGTGGTGTACAAACCATGATAAGGATTTAGAAATTAGGAGACATCTAACTCCTAAAAATCTGCAGACAGATCTCTGCTGCTTCTGGAAAGTGTTCTGTTTGCACAAATCTTTGCAGACCAAACTGCAGTCTCAGGGCACTTTGGGGTAGGAAGATAATGTGCCTGAAGAAGGGAAAAGAGATGGTGAGTAACTCCAAAGACCAAAACACATGGTCATTTTAAAGGCTTTGTACACAGAATGAAGTCTCATTTAAAATTAAGAAAACTTGAAACAGATACTATCACTCCAGTTAACTTCTAAATATGTTCATCGAAACCACACTGAGACTGAGCTAGCTGGAACACCTCTTTTATTCAGGTACACCTGTATTTTCTGTAAAGGTTCAGAGATAAGTTCTACCTTCAGCCATTGGAGCAAGATCTCCCCAGCGTAAGCAATACTGACTGAGAAGTAACTGACTGGAGAGCAAGTTCATTAAATGCCAAATTGGGGTCTTCTAATTTTCTTTTCCATTTTATGAGATTCGTCACGTCCTTTCATTCTGTTCAGCCTGCTAGACGCTCATGACCACATTTATGGCTGATGGCAAGTTGCCCTACTCCCACAGCATTCCTTCCAGCCAAATCACAGTTGTCAATCCAATTGCATCTATCACGCCAATGGTTACATGGTGGACCATGTACATCAAGTCCAGTTCTCAACACATTTATCTTGACCTAGCTGACAAATGTTCCAGGAAAGAGGGCCTCGAGAAAGAAGAGACAATTTGCTTAGGAAAGGTTTCCAAGTTTGTAAGTAATGCCTAAAACAAGTTTTAACTATCCAAAGACTCTAGCTGCCTGAATTCAGTACAAAACAAGAAACGTGCCCTACAAAACACAAGAGTCAGGAGTCAAAGAGACAACGAGCAAAGAAAGAATTACAATGGAGATGAAATACAAATTTAGGGCATCAATATCTTGGGCTGCATTTCCGAGTCAGTCATTGGCCTTTCGTGGTACTGCTAGCAGTGTGAATTAACTCATGGTTATTTTCCTAGTAAAACAGAGAAAATAGTTATTTAATGTCGTAACTGTCTTCTGGCATTAAATTTTAAATGTTTATCAATACACTAAGAGCACTGGATGAAAAGCGCACAGCATGCCATGTCTAGAACACAGCTCTCCCTAGGCTGTAGTTAAATTCAGGCAGTGTCTGAAGCCCAGAAAGTCAACTGTATCCTGGGCTGCATAAAAAGCAGCATGACCAGCGGGTTGAGGGAGGTGATTTCCCCCTCTATTCTGCTGTCATGAGACACCACCGCAAATACGGTGTCCAGCTCTGGGGTCCCCCAGCACAAGACAGACATGGACGTCCTAGACTGGGTCCAGAGGAGGGCCACAAAAATGATCAGAGGAATGCAACACCTCTCCTATGAGGACAGGCTGAGAGAGTTGGGGTTGTTCAGCCTGGAGAAAAGAAGGGGAGACTTTATTGCAGCCTTTCAATAAAGGCGGGCTTCTAAGAAAGACAGAAACTTTTTACCAAGCCCTGTAGTGACAGGAAAAGGGGCAACAGTTTTAAGCTGAGAGAACGTAGATTTATATTGGCTATAAGAGGAAACTTTTTACAATGAGGGTCGTGAGGCACCGGAACAGGTTGCCCAGAGA
>NW_009615784.1:0-2443 GCF_000690535.1 Cariama cristata | reverse complement strand
GGACTGCGGCCGGCGGGAGAGTCTGTAGGGCCGAGGGCAAGTACCGGCGAGTCAAACCGGGTGATCTGGAGCAGGGTGGCCGCTGGGAGTGCCAGGCCTTGGCGGAAGCCCATGCCCGAGGGCCGGCCGCAGGCAGCCAGGGAAGCGACGCATAAAGGCCGTGTGCTCCGGAGCAGTTGTCACCTCTTCCCAAGCAGCTCCAGCCCAACTGCCTGTAAAGTGTGCCATGCCACTGCCACGTAGATGGCAAACCCACGGGAGTTCAAGGATTCAGTCAAAAGCACGAGGCCAAGGTGAGGAGAAGCCAATGAATCAAACACACATAGCTCCTTTTATCTTCTAGTTAAACTAAAAATCAGGCCCTGGTCATGAACAAACATGAGTTTTCCCCAAAATTCCTCTAGTTCCTTCCTGGTGACCTTATTTATCCCTCTCTTCCTTCTTCTATCATATTTGGCCCACAGCATCTGGCACCCCATGAATGTTTTTACACCGACACACACCAGACACACGTTACAGACTCACATTGTCGACTGGCACAGGAACATTTATGCACCGCTGTGTGTCCAGCATCAGCAGGTATAGCCCAGGCAGTACTTTTATGAGCATAAATGTGCTTTTATAGGCACAGCACTCTTTGCACGTAGCAGGTAACATTACTACAAGAGCACTTTGCCAACAATAAATAGTACACCCAAAGTGCCAGAGCTCTCCTAGCACAGTACTAGCCATATAAAGTGAGATCATTAATTACGTTAACCTAATACAATCATCTGAGTAACACAAGCTAAACAAAACCACTCAGTTTTACCTATGTTGTGCTCGGTGACTATGTTTGTCTGGAGTATAAACACACACATGCAAGCAGCATCCCCAAATACGACACTTAGTCTTTACTACAAGAACACTTTGTACTGAGGGGGTGAGTAAATGCTCAACTTTCCAGCTGAGAGAAAGTGAACTTGAGAGGACATCCAGCCTCATTCCTACCAGACTGTTATACAGTAACAGAAGCATGCAGTAAACATCACCGCACCGCCTGGCAATTTTAGCTGCTATGGGTGATTTTTATAGCAGATGCTCTGAATACTTCACTTTTCCAAACCCTCCCTCAGTACTCTCTCTTGCCAGGGAAAATGAGCGTATCCCTGTAAATAATTCATCTCAGGTAGCAAACTTTACTTTGAACATGCAGCTCAGAGACACAATAAAGCATTCTCTGAGCTTAGAAGTGTTATCAGTGGGGTGCCGAGGAAGGAAAATATCAGGAACATTCCTGTCTGATAAAACAGAGCCATCTGGCTGAGGGAGTCTGAAACAGCAGAGATAAGAGCAAGAGCTTGGAGACCATAGTACCCTCTAACCATAGTTTCCTTGAAAGGAGCAGGAGAATGCAGTTTTCCTAAACCCATATATATATATACACACACACACATTCTTCTTTAATTGTTGTCTCCGAGAATTCTGATTTCTCACAGCCTTGAAAGTAATCTTTGCCTGTGTGTCAAGAGTTGCAAGGCTGCCTTTTCATAGCTACTGGGAGCGTAACACCATGGATTTGGCCAGTCTGCTCTTTCTCCCACAGGTCAAAGACTTCTAAAATAAGTGTTCCTGTAGAGGGCTTGATACTAAGTTTTATGTCCTTCTAGAATAATTACCCAGGGGGCAAATTATCAAAACTAATTATCGAAGGCACACTTATTGAAAGTAAAGCTATCTCCACATTCTTAGCACATAAGGCATCTGCTGTGCACCCAAGGAATCTGCCCTGCGATGGTTCCCCACCCCCAGCCCAGCCTGCAGCCTTGGATGTTAACACACCAAGGAAGTTTGGTGTGCTGGCACAGAGGGGAACGGAGGGTGGAGTGGTACGAAGATACCACAGCCAGGCTCTGTGTACAAGGCAGGTACAGGGACTAGAAGGTACTGTGCATATAGTTGCTGTCAAATAAGAGATAAACATCCCTTTCGATCCAAAATGCTGGTGCTGAGCTAGCAGTTGTGGTGAAATCGTGTCCTGTGGATGAACCTTGCTCATTATAATACCAAAACACACCTCCATCGCAAAAGCTACCCACTTCTCTTCTACCTTGAGCATGCTCTCTAAATTCTTTTTTGTCTACATCTCTAAAAGCAAAGCAGAAGAATTTTACACCAATCAGTAACAAAAAGTATGTATGACTAGAGTCACTCAAGCTCCACCTAAACTTAAAAAATACTATAAAATATCTTAACGACATGGGGAAGGTGGAGAGACATCATCACCAAGAAGTCAAAGAGCATCGCAGACTTCTGGGACCAGTCGACAGGCTGAACCTCTCTTCCCCACCCACAGGGACACCTTTGGGTAAGGCTCGCACACTTGGTTATACCGAGTGCTTCCCTAGGAAACTCAGAAATCAAGCTTGTATTTATAATCACATTAGTAGCGCTATATAGTCAC